>NC_044035.1:169578737-169856237 GCF_901765095.1 Microcaecilia unicolor | reverse complement strand
TTGAGATGCTTGAGAGATGGCATGGTAGCTGAATATAAAGGGGAAAGGGAAATGGGACTTGATATACCGCCTTTCTGAGGTTTTTGCAACTACATTCAAAGCGGTTTACATATATTCAGGTACTTATTTTGTACCACGAGCAATGGAGGGTTAAGTGACTTGCCCAGAGTCACAAGGAGCTGCAGTGGGAATCGAACTCAGTTCCCCAGGATCAAAGTCCACTGCACTAACCACTTAAAGCACAACACAAGGTATTGTAGTTTTTATTAGTTTCACTTAACGTTTTTACTGTACATTGCTTGGAACAGTGATGAGCACAGAGAAGAGTGGCTGGGGAGGGGGAGGGTATGGTTTGTGTTGTTGTTTAATTAGGTTCCGCAGACCCTGATGCTCAAAAGTAAATGAGGGTGCTAGAAGCCATTAGCATCATACTAGCGCTCGCATTTACCAGTGCAGAATGTTCAGAGGGGTCTAGTGTGGCAAACGAGCACGCCTGGCCTTAGCGCAGATAGCATACAAATGTAGTCAAGCTCATGTAAATAAGGTCATTCTGTATTCCTCCCAAATGCTCAGAAAAGAGCTCCCAAAACAAAATTGCCTTACCATTGTAAAAAAATAATGCCAGGTCAGAGCAAGTATCAGGGTGCTGGAAGAGATTTCCTATGAATCTCTCATGATTCTTTCTGCAAAATCTGCCAGTTTTGATTGCTTTTGGAAGTAGAAGGAAGCCTGTGCAAGCTCTTAAGCGCTGGTTATGAGAAACAGCAGACCCAAACGAAAACACACATTGGCATCTCTTTCCTGTGTTTAAACTTAAAGTATCCATGCTAACAAAAACGCCATTGGTGTCTCTTTCCTGTGTCTAAATTTAAAATGGCCATATTAACAAAAATGCCCATAACATACACTGGCATGTTTCCTGCTTCTAAATATAAGCACCCAAACTGAAAATTAAAAAAAAAACCATTTATATTTACGATGCCAATGTATGCTTCATGTTCGGGTTTTACCAGGCGCATGCACACAGCAGAGCTTACCGCAGATCTCTTCTGTGCATGCGCCAAGAACAATCCTCCCACTGATCTCCCTAATGCTCAATGCTAAGAGCGTGCCTATATTTGCAGCTCATTAGAATTGAGCATTCAGGCATTGTTTTTCTGCTCTGTTATAACAGTATTTTTACAGTGCTATTCAGAGTTTTGAGTGATGCCTGGAGCATTCATGAGGAATGGCTAACTGAAGAGTGTGGGTAAGGACTTTCAATGTGCAGGGTCTTAATTCCCCCAAGAAGAGAATTTGTTATATAATGAACTGGTTAGACTTAACTTGGACCACTCTTATTCAGGAGACCCATTTTGATAAGAAGGGGGGAGAAACTCCTTATGCACAAATCATACTCCCAGATTTATGGCTACTCTTCAAAAGATGAGAATAAAGGATGTGGGGTCACAATCTTGATCTCTCAGCATCTACCACACTCGGTGTTAGATAGCAAATGTGATGGACGGCATTATGCTTATGGTGATAGGGGGCCTATATGGGGAATGGGTTACTATAACTAATGTATATGGCCCTAGTGAACATCAGAAGAATTTTTGGAAGAGGGTCCACCAAATGATTAATGAGGAAGCTCTTGTTCACCATAGATGCTGACTGTGTGCACTGGCCTTCCATGTTTCTCAAAACAGTAAAGTTTAGGGTAGGCGAAGGCTTCTGCACATGGTTGAATGCCTTTTATACTAACCCCAGGGCTTGCATTAAAATCAATGGGGATTACACCTCTAGCTTTGACTTGGGGAGAGGTATCAGACAGGAGTGCCCCCTTTCTCCTATACTATTTGTCTTGGTACTGAAGCCCTTTGCTCAACAGATCAGGGATGATCCTAATATTCAGGGGGTTCAGATTGGCCCATATAATCATAAAGTTTGCGGGCAATATGACCCAACCTCACTTATCCATACCAAACCTTCAACAGATGAAAGCTTATGGGCAAGTGTTGATAAAACTGGGCTCTGAATAGCTTGATGGGCTCCCTGGAACTTGAGCAAATTAAAGGTAATGTTCAGTTTAAATGGGTTTCCTCACATCTTAAATACTTGGGGGGGGGGGGGGGGGAGGTTAAGGTTACTCCTTGATTAGAGGATTTATTTCAAATTAACTATGCAGTGCTCCTGAAGCGCAAATTCAGACTGATCTTAGAGAATGGAATAGGGGCACTTGTTCATGGGTGGGTTGAATTTCTATTCTGAAGATGAATGTACTCCCCAGGCTGATATACTTATTCCAGGCATTACCCATTTCCATTCCTTTCAAGCTGCTTTGTGCTTGGCAAAATTTTTCTCAGTTCATTACTGGTGAGGTAGAAGACCCCAAGTACCACAGGCAGTGATGTGTACCCATAAGGGACTAGGGGGATGAAGGTCCCTGCTTTTAAAGCCTATTATCTAGCAGAACAGATCAGACATCCATGAGATCGGAAAGGAGGGCATACACTGAAAACTTATGTAAAAGTAGAGCAATTCTGTTAATTGTTCCACTTTCAGGTGTAGCCTGGGGGTCCTTGGCTCCCACATGGTTTACTAGCATTTCCAATCCCTTTCTTGGGCGTATTTTAAAAATATGGAGGTTGGTATCTCATGACGTGATAGATATCAAATGGCATTCCTGGATGACACCCCAGCTTTGCTTCTTGGGGGTGGGGGGGTGTTCGTCATGTTGATGTGGCAGAGCTGACTTCTATTTATGTTTGTGTATAAGGCACTGTTTATCCTCTGAAATATACAAGGCTGTCGTTTCATGAAAATAACATCCATTAGACAAACTATGGTCTCAACCTAGCTTGATCAGAGGTTTAATACCTACACTTACTACTCCTAGATAGGACTGCTTGGTCACAGGAGATGTCGGTCTCCTTTACTGACAATCAATGGGAGGAGTTAGTGCAGACCACTAACATGTTCAGTATCAGCACGTCTTAAAGAAAATGTTCTGAAGTTCCTGTTGCGTTGGTATGTTATGCCCTCCTAGCTTCTTCGCAGAGGAATAAAAGTGAACCTTAATTGCTGGAGAAACTGTGGCTTGCCTGGATCTTTCTTGCACATGTGATAAGACTGTCTGGTGGTATCGAAGCTCTGGAGCTACATTCAGGGGGAGCTGGACAGTGTACTGGGCACATCAATCCCTTTTAACAAAGAACTATGCCTATTAAACAGATATGCACGTGGCATCGATCCATCTATGTGCACGATTTTAAAGTGTGGACTATATGCTGCTTGCTCTGTTACAGCAGCTGAATGAAAGTCCTGTGGCCCAGTACATTAGGGCATTGGCACCAGAAACTGCACTTTGTGTTTATTATGGAACAAATAATAGCTCTTAAAAGAAACTAAGTGGACAAACGAGGCCACCTGTGGACATTATTACAATATTGCTTGGATTCATCTTGTGGTGTTATGTAATTGAGGGGGGGGGGGGGAGGGTTTCAGAAAGGAGGGTTAAAATTCTTGAAATTACTGTTAGCATGCAATGATACTGTGTTCACTGATTAAAAAACAGTGGTAGGTTGTGTATGCTTAATCTAACTAGGCCTTTGAATCATTAGAACTAACCTCCCATGACTTATTATACCATAACTCATTAAGATGGACCAATCATGAAATGCCAAGCCAGTATTACACCCACTTTAATCTGTGTAGAGCCAATGATAGAAAAAGCATTAATGTCTATGGCCACGAATCCTATACAACACTAGGTTTCCTGAGACTGGTGAATGGAAGAAGGAAGTCTTCTAGCCCACCAGAGGAAAGATGTGTCATGGAAGGATGAACCCCACCTACCTACCTTCTTCCTCATAGCCTCTGCTAGAAGAGTGAGTAAAGTGCAAGCACAAATAATCTAACAAATAACACAATTTCTCATCACAACTAAAATATTTCTATAAACTTATATGATTTGCCCTAAGGTACTAACACCTTTCCAGTCGAGCAGGAAAGACTGCTTTACAAGTGCCTCCATGAGAAAACTTTTCATGCTCTAGACCAGTGTTTCCTAAGTCCAGTCTTGGAGTACCCCTTGCCAGTCAGGTTTTCAGGATATCCACAATGAATATGCAGAACCGGACTGCTCTAGACCAGTAGTTCTTAACCTTTTTTCAGTCAGGACAAACAAGATGGATGACATTTCAGCTTGGAGAAGAGACGGCTGAGGGGAGACATGATAGAGGTATATAAAATAACTAGTAAAAATGGCCCGTTTCCGAAACCAATGAAACAGGCGCTAGCATGTGGTTTTTTGTGTGTGTGTGTATGTGTCACAGAGTTATTTTGTGTGTGTGTGTTTGTGTGCGGTGTGTGTGCAGGTTGTTGATGTGTGTCTTTTTTTGTTTTGTTTTTTGCTTGGGGGTTGGGGGATGTGCTGTGCTGGCAAAGTGGGTTGGACTGGTGTGTGGCTTTGAGGGTGTGTTTCTGTTGTATTGTGTGTGTGTGGTTTTGTCTGTCAAGGAGGTTTGTGGAGAGGGGTCTTTCTGTTGGTGCAATGTAAATGTGGTTGTAGGGGGTGTCAGCCTTTGTTGAGTGTTGTTTTTTTTCCCATGTTTTTTTTTTTTGTGTTGTGCTGAGGCAGCAGTGTTGTTTTAGATGGGCGGAAGGTTGAGGAGCACGTTCTTTGTCTGTTGGTATTTTTTGGCCGTTTCAGGGCTGCTGTAGGGGAATGCTGGAAGAGAAATGTGCTGTTGGAAGCAGCGCCATCTTTTTCCATTGGGCTGGGGTTCTGGGCATCCTGGAGGTGGGTGACGGCTTGCCTGAGGATGGGGATGGTTGTTTTAAGTTGGCGGAAGGGAGAAGAGCACGGTCTCGGGCCGTCGGGGGGTGATCCGGTATGTTTGGTCCATTTCAGGCCGGCTGCAGGGGAATGCTGGAACATTTATGCGCTGCAGGAATCAGCGCCGTCTTTTTCCGGGTGCTCGGGGAATCCCCGAGTTGGGAGACAGCTTGCCTGAGGCTGGGGATGGTTGGGCACGTCCTTGGCCGCTTCGGCAAAAGGGGAAGAGGAAGGGGGTGGGGAGTTACCTGCAGCCGCCTGAGAAACCATGTATTCTTTGTTTGTTTTGTATTATTAGTTTGCATTTCTGTTGAAGAAAGAGTGGATGCCTTTCTAATGATGGAGGTGGTGCGTCGGTGTGCGGTTGTTTCGTTAGTTTGGCAGCCAGTCTCCAGCAATTCCTAGGCAGGGAAGGAGTAGGGAAACACGCTCCGCATGTTTCCCTACTCCTCCCCCTTCCTTGGTCGCTGTTTGCTGCTGGCTGGGTCGCGGGTAATCCTTCCAGCTGGGCCGCAGCTTGTCCTTGTCCCAGATGGTGACGGGCACGTTGTTTTCCAGCTCCTCTGACTCCATGTCAAGCGATCCCAAATATAGTCTGTGCTATAGGCCCTCTGGCACTCTTCAGTACTGGCATTAGGCATTTAAAAATTCCCCCCCCCCCCTCCCCTGGTCTATTTTTGCACATACCCACAGCAGGAATATTCTTCTCTCGTTCCAGCGGTGGTTCTGTGCTCTCCGTGCTGCACAGATAATGAGCCATTCTGCTGGGGAATGCTCCTCCCTTATTGTCACGTAGTTTCCTCTGATTGGTCCGTCTTACGTTGCCTAGTGTTGCCTGGGAACGGTGTTGTGATGGTCCTTTGTGTTTCAGAATGTTGAGGGTGTTTTTTCTGATTGGTCCGTCATGCGAGGGCGGGGCAGAGAGACATGGTCAGTGTTCTGGCTTCACCACCATGAATCCATGAACCCTTCAGTGAGTGACTGAGTGACTTCAGAACGTTGTCTTCAGAATGTTGAGGGTGAGTTTTATTATAGTAGATGAGTGGAGTGGAACAGGTGGATGTGAAGCGTCTGTTCACGCTTTCCAAAAATACTAGGACTAGGGGGTATGCGATGAAACTACAGTGTAGTAAATTTAAAACAAATTGGAGAAAACGTTTCTTCACCCAACGCGTAATTAAACTCTGGAATTCGTTGCCGGAGAACGTGGTGAAGGCGGTTAGCTTGGCAGAGTTTAAAAGGGGGTTAGACGGTTTCCTAAAGGACAAGTCCATAAACCGCTACTAAAACTTGGGAAAAATCCACAATTCCAGGAACAACATGTATAGAATGTTTGTACATTTGGGAAGCTTGCCAGGTGCCCTTGGCCTGGATTGGCTGCTGTCGTGGATAGGATACTGGGCTCGATGGACCCTTGGTCTTTTCCCAGTGTGGCATTACTTATTCATACATGACCCTCATAGACCTTTGGTCTGATACAGTATACCACATATTAAATGTAAACATGCTCTGCATCTACAAATGCCTATCTTCTCCCCAACAACAGGTGCAGATCATAACTAGCACATATTCTCCACGGAAGTTACCATACAAAAGGTAAAATTATGTCTTACCTGATAATTTTCTTTCCATTAGTCCCTCAGATCAATCCAGAGACTTGTGGGTTATGTCCCTCCACTAGCAGGTTAGATAGAGAGAACACCGAAGTTCGCCCACAAGAGGGCATGTGCAGCCAGCCTCACTTCAGTATACGATACCAAAGCAGTAAGAAATCATTTGAACCATAGTTCACTCTCCTGCCTCTCAAAAAGAGCAAATAATCTGAAGGAAAACCCTCCAGCTGCTTCACAGTAACAACTGTTTTCCAAGAACTTGTTGAATCCAAACTTCCAGACCAACAGAAGAACGCGAATCTAAACCACATAAACTATACCAAACTCTGCCATATATACATCATACAGAATCAGCTAATGCGCACCCCAGGGAGGGCCTCTGGATTGATCTGAGGGACTAATGGAAAGAAAATTATCAGGTAAGACATAATTTTACCTTCCATAGTGTCCCCAGATCAATCCAGAGACTTGTGGGATGTACCAAAGCAGTCCTCAAGAAGGGTGGGACCGCATACTCCCTGAAGACAGCACCGAAGCGCTGAAAAACGCATCCTGACATGCCGTGACATAAAGTCGGTAATGTCTAGCAAAAGTGTGTAGCAACGCCCAAGTAGCCGCTCTAGAAATCTCATCCAACGGCACCAGCGGGTACTCCGCAACGGACGTGGCCTGAGCTCTAGTCGAATGCGCGCGAATCTGAAGAGGAATCGGCTTCCCCGTGGAAGATACGCAGAGCCGATCGCTTCCCGTAGCCATCGAGCGATCGTAGCCTTAGAAGCTATCTGTCCCTTTTGTGTGTCCCGCAAACAGGATAAAGAGCTGAACTGACTTCCGGAAGGAATTAGTAACCTCTAAATATGCGAGAAGAGCCCTTTGACATCCAAACAATGCAACTGGCGAAAATCCTCTGGGTAATCTTTCTGCTTGAAGGTTGGTAAATGCACTTCCTGATTAAAGGTGAAAACGTGAAATCACCTTCGGCAGAAACAACGGAACCGTACGGACCAAGACTCCAGCTTCCGGAAAACGCAGAAAGGGATCCCTGCACGACAGAGTCTGCAGCTCCGATACCCTTCTGGCCGAAGCCATGGCCACCAAAACCACTGTCTTCAACATGAGATCCTTCAAAGATGTCTTACTCAGAGGCTCAAATGGGGCCCACTGTAACGCCCTCAGTACTAGGTTCAAACTCCATTCCGGTACCACCGGCATCTGAGGGGGTCGAACATGACTAACGCCCCGGAGAAAACGAACCACATCTGGATGAGCGGCCAACGAACAACCACCTAACTGGCCTCAGAAACAGGCCAATGCTGCCACCTGTACCTTAGGAAAGCTCAAAGAGAGGGCCTTCTCAAGCCCCTCTTGCAAGAAGGCTGATGGACGCGAGAGGAGCCGACTCCGGCGAAATAGCTCAGGACGCGCACCAAGCAACAAAAGTTTGCCAGACTCTAGCGTACGCATGCAGCATCGTCCCAATTACTGACTCCAAAAACCCTCTGCGTCTGAGCTGCGACCGCTCAATAGCCAAGCTGTAAGACCAAACGGAATGGAATCCTGCATGATCACTGACCCCTGAATCAGAAGATCGGGAATGTCCGACAGCCGCAACGGGTCGTCTATCAACAGACGCACCAGGGAGGAATACAGAATGACCTTATTTACATGAGCTTGACTACATTTGTATGCTATCTGCGCTAAGGCCAGGCGTGCTCGTTTGCCACACTAGACCCCTCTGAACATTCTGCACTGGTAAATGCGAGCGCTAGTATGATGCTAATGGCTTCTAGCACTCTCATTTACTTTTGAGCATCAGGGTCTGCGGAACCTAATTAAACAACAACACAAACCATACCCTCCCCCTCCCCAGCCACTCTCCTCTGGTAGCGCTATACAAATGAAAATAATAATAATAATAATCACCTAATGAAGCACAGGCATCTCTACCAGAAGACTTTCAGATAGTCAGTACTTTCCAAGCTGCAGCTAAAGGCTCTCACTGCCACAGCACAGCTGCAGGGGACTAATGAGTCTCCGACCTCGCCCCTGGAAAGCTGTGGAAGACTCAAAGCTGTGGGAGACCTGAGTACTCCCACAGGAGTCTGCAAACCTCCCCAGGCCTCCTTTCTAGAAGCCCTTAAATAACCAATCTGAAGAAACTGGGAGTGATCCACACCAGTTCCCGTCACATTTCTGAAAAGTCTACATATAAAACTGCCTGAATTGCAAGCACATCAGGGCCCAGGGGAGCACTGGGGCTTCAGCATTGCCATGTGGAGTGGCAAGAAAGATGGTGCCATCACGTGCACATGCACACCCAAGAAAACAACTGCCCTGCGCCCCCCAAAATGAGCTGGGAGGGAAGGAGCACCACTCCACGGAGTTGGGCTGTACAGTGGAACTCCAGCATGGGAAACTGCAGCAGCCCAGTGGCTCCCACACTGGGAGCCGCTTTTGCTCTGCCCACTGGCGCAGATAGGATAGTGAGTACTCACCCCCTGGGGAATCGCTGTCACATGCCAAGTCGGTCCTCACACCATCTAGCCGGTACTGCAAGCTGGCATGAGCTTTCCGTGCTGGACAAATCTCAGACTGAGATTCTTTTTTTTTTTTAAAGGTAGGAGGACGCTAGAGCAAAAGAAACCTCAGACTCATTTTAAAGTCAGGACAGCGAGAACCCCAAACCCCAATCAGGCAGAGAAGAGGGGTTGAAGGGGGAGGAAGGGAGGGACCTGGCACTACCAGGTGTGCACCCAAGTCCCATAACCGGGACACCTCAGACCCCAGCCACTCAACTAGACCCAGGGGACTAGGCCAGGAGCCAATCAATCCAGAGCTGCACAGATATGACCATCCAACGTGCCCCGCAGCACGAACACCTTTTGACGGACTCTGACGCCGACATCGGCCCTAAGACCGGCTCCCAGCCTAGCGCTCATGTACCTCTGAAGCCTGGAACTCTGAGGACTGAGAAAACACTGCTTAGCCTGCAGGGATCTGTGTTTGTGTCTCTGTGAAGTTTTTTTTTTTTTTTTTTTAAGAGGCAGGGGAGAAACACCGACAGACGAATCCCTAAGCAGCAGTAGGCTGGTGGGGGGAGATGGGTAGGGACCTGGCACCACCAGGTGTAGCCCCAACGTGCGCAAAGCACCTCAACCCCAAATTTGCTGCTGGTAGGGGGAGACGGGTAGGGACCTGGCACCACCAGGTGTAACCCCAACGTGCACAAAGCACCTCAACCCCAAATCAAGCTCAACAACCCCCGAGGGAACGGGATAGGAGCCAAATCACTTCAGAGCTGCACAGCATGTCTCTTCACCTGCTAGATAGAGAGAATACTGAAGTGAGGCTGGCTGCACATGCCCTCTTGTGGGTGAACTTCGGTGTTCTCTCTATCTAACCTGCTAGTGGAGGGACATAACCCACAAGTCTCTGGATTGATCTGGGGATGCTATGGAAATAGAATTAAAAAAAATTTTTTCAAAATCTTTCCACTACCAGACACATTGTGAAATAACACAAAAACCTGAAAAAAATCCTAACTCGGCACACATGTGGCAAGTCTACCATAGAACATTAGCACTGATTCCTATGATTTAAACACAATAACCCTACTTAAGAACAGGCAGCTCTACAAATATTACACAGGGTCCTAGAACACCAATACACTTACTACTAGTAAAACAGAACAGCTGGGACTGCAACAGAGTTCTACACATAAACTACTTGCCAACAGAATGCCACACCTCGGTCACACACCAAATACAGAACAAAGGATCATAAATTAGATATATAAAGGTAAAATTGAACTGGGAACCCCAAGAAGTCAAACTAGGCATGTATCACAACATAGAAGAGAAATAAATTCAAAATAAAACACTTTTCTACCTTTATTGTTTGGTAACTTATTTTTCTAAGTATGTTGGTCCCAGTTTCTTCTTTTCGGTTTTCCTGTCTTCTGCTCTCTTTCCAATGGGTGCAGTCCATTTGTCCTTTCTCTACAGCGAAAGCTACATACCTGTAGAGGGTATTCTCCGAGGACAGCAGGCTGATTGTTCTCACTGATGGGTGACGTCCAACGGCAGCCCAGGACCGGAAAATCTTCCCTAGCAACAAAAGTTTGCTAGCCTCGCGCTCTCCCTTGCGCACCGCGCATGCGCGGCAGTCTTCCCGCCCGAACGCGAGCGTGTTCGTCAGTCCAGTACATAGCTAAGACAAGGGAAGACACAACTCCGAAGGGGAGGTGGGCGGAATTGTGAGAACAATCAGCTTGCTGTCCTCGGAGAATACCCTCTACAGGTATGTAGCTTTCGCTTTCTCCGAGGACAAGCAGGCTGTTTGTTCTCACTGATGGGGTATCCCTAGCCCCCAGGCTCACTCAAAACAATAAACATGGTCAATTGGGCCTCGCAACAGCAAGGACATAACTGAGATTGACCTAACATGTTAACAACTAACAGAGAGTGCAGCCTGGAACAGAATAAAAATGGGCCTAGGGGGGAGGAGTTGGATTCTAAACTCCAAACAGGTTCTGTAACACCGACTGCACAAACCGACTTGTCGCGTCGGGTATCCTGCTGAAGGCAGTAATGAGATGTGAATGTGTGGACAGATGACCACATCACAGCCTTGCAAATCTCTTCAATAGTGGCTGACTTCAAGTGGGCCACTGACGCAGCCATGGCTCTAACATTATGAGCCGTGACATGACCCTCAAGAGTCAGCCCAGCCTGGGCGTAAGTGAAGGAAATGCAATCTGCTAGCCAATTAGATATGGTGCGTTTCCCTACAGCCACACCCCTCTTGTTGGGATCAAAAGAAACAAATAATTGGGCGGACTGTCTGTGGGGGCTCGTCCGCTCCAGATAGAAGGCCAATGCTCTTTTGCAGTCCAATGTGTGCAGTTGACGCTCAGCAGGGCAGGTATGAGGACGGGGAAAGACAATTGACTGGTTCAGATGGAACTCCGACAACCTTTGGCAAGAACTTAGGGTGAGTGCAAAGGACTACTCTGTTATGATGAAATTTGGTATAAGGAGCATGAGCTACTAAGGCTTGAAGCTCACGGACTCTGCGAGCTGAAGTAACTGCCACCAAGAAAATGACCTTCCAGGTCAAGTACTTCAGATGGCAGGAATGCAGAGGCTCGAAAGGAGGTTTCATCAGCAGGGTGAGAACGACGTTGAGATCCCATGACACAGTAGGAGGTTTGATATGGGGCTTTCACAAAAGCAAACCTCTCATAAAGCGAACAACTAAAGGCTGTCCAGAAATCAGCTTACTCTCTACACGGTAATGATAAGCACTGATAGCATTAAGATGAAGCCTTACGGAGTTGGTCTTAAGACCAGACTCGGATAAGTGTAGAAGGTATTCAAGCAGGGTCTGTGTAGGACAAGAGCGAGGATTTGGGCCTTGCTGTCACACCAGACGGTAAACCTCCTCCATAGAAAGAAGTAACTCTTTTTAGTGGAATCTTTCCTGGAAGCAAGCAAGACTCGGGAGACACCCTCCGAGAGACCCAAGGAGGCAAAGTCTACGTTCTCAACATCCAAGCCGTGAGGGCCAGGGACTGGAGGTTGAGATGCAGAAGCACCCCCTCGTTCTGAGTGATGAGAGTTGGAAAACACTCCAATCTCCACGGTTCTTCGGAGGACAACTCCAGAAGAAGAGGGAACCAGATCTGACGAGGCCAGAAAGGAGCAATCAGAATCATGGTTCCGCAGCCTTGCTTGAGTTTCAGCAAAGTCTTCCCCACCAAAGGTATGGGAGGATACACGTACAGGAGGCCCTCCCCCCAATGATGAAGAAAGGCATCCGACGCTAGTCTGCCGTGGGCCTGAAGCCTGGAACAGAATTGAGGACATTGTGATTGATCTGAGTGGCAAAAAGATCTATCAAGGGGGTGCCCCACGCTTAAAAGATCTTGTGCACTACTCTCGAGTTGAGAGACCACTCGTGAGGTTGCATGATCCTGCTCAACCTGTCGGCCAGGCTGTTGTTTACGCCTGCCAGATACGTGGCTTGAAGAAACATGCCATTCCGGCGAGCCCAAAGCCACATTCTGACGGCCTCCTGACACAGGGGGCGAGAACCAGTGCCCCCCTGCTTGTTGATATAATACATGGCAACCTGATTGTCTGTCTGAATTTGAATAATTTGATTGCACAACCGATTCTTGAAAGCCTTTAGAGCGTTCCAGACCGCTCGTAACTCCAGGAGATTGATCTGAAAACCGGTTTCCTGGAGGGACCAACTCCCTTGGGTGTGAAGCCCATTGACATGAGCTCCCCAACCCAGGAGAGATGCATCCGTCGTCAGCACTTTTTGTGGCTGAGGAATTTGGAAGGGATGTCCCAGGGTCAAATTGGATCGAATTGTCCACCAATGCAGGGATTTGAGAAATTTTGTGGACAGGATGACATCCTCTAGATCCCCCGTGGCCTGAAACCACTGGGAAGCTAGGGTCCATTGAGCTGATCTCATGTGAAGACGGGCCATGGGAGTCACATGAACTGTGGAGGCCATGTGGCCGAGCAATCGCAACATCTGCCGAGCTGTGATCTGCTGAGATGCCAGTATCCAAGAGACGAGAGCCAGAAGATTGTTGGCCCTCGGCTTGGGAAGGTAGGCACGAGCCATCTGGGAGTCCAGCAGAGCTCCTATGAATTCTAGTCTTTGAACTGGAAGAAGGTGGGACTTTGGATAATTTATCACAAACCCTAGCAGCTCCAGTAGTTGAATAGTCATCTGCATTGACTGTAGAGCTCCTGCCTCTGAGGTGTTCTTCACCAGCCAATTGTCGAGATAAGGGAACACATGCACTCCCAGTCTGCGAAGACATGCCGCTAATACAGCCAGGCATTTCGTGAACACTCTGGGCGCAGAGGCGAGATCAAAGGGTAGCACACAATACTGAAAATGCCGTGTTCCCAGACGGAATCGCAGATACTGCCTGTGAGCTGGCAATATTGGGATGTGAGTGTAGGCATCCTTTAAGTCCAGAGAGCATAGCCAATCGTTTTCCTGAATCATGGGGAGTAGAGTGCCCAGGAAAAGTATCCTGAACTTTTCACGGACCAGATATTTGTTCAGGGCCCTTAGGTCTAGGATGGGACGCATTCT
Source organism: Microcaecilia unicolor (assembly GCF_901765095.1). Classification (NCBI taxonomy): domain Eukaryota; kingdom Metazoa; phylum Chordata; class Amphibia; order Gymnophiona; family Siphonopidae; genus Microcaecilia; species Microcaecilia unicolor. The sequence continues at coordinate 169,842,680 of NC_044035.1, read as the reverse complement.
CCCTGTTTTTTTTTTGTTATTTATTTATTTTGTTACATTTGTACCCCGCGCTTTCCCACTCATGGCAGGCTCAATGCGGCTTACATGGGGCAATGGAGGGTTAAGTGACTTGCCCAGAGTCACAAGAAGCTGCCTGTGCCTGAAGTGGGAATCGAACTCAGTTCCTCAGTTCCCCAGGACCAAAGTCCACCACCCTAACCACTAGGCCACTCCTCCACAAGGAAGTACCTGGAATAGAATCCCTGCCCTTCTTGCCCTGGTGGCACGGGCTTGACCGCATTGGCGCTGAGAAGGGCGGAGAGTTCCTCTGCAAGTACCTGCTTGTGCTGGAAGCTGAAAGATTGCGCTCCCGGTGGGCAATTTGGAGGTTTTGATATCAATCTGAGGGGGTATCCCAGCTGGACTATTTGAAGAACCCACCGATCGGAGGTTACAAGAGGCCACCTTTGGTGAAAAAAAACTTTAACCTCCCTCCGACCGGCAGATCGTTCAGCACAGACACTTTTATCTCGGCTATGCTCTGCTGGAACCAGTCAAAAGCCCGTCCCTTGCTTTTGCTGGGGAGCCGCAGGGGCCTGAGGAGGCGCACGCTGTTGACGTGAACGAGCGCGCTGGGGCTTTGCCTGAGCAGGCTGCCGGGAAGGTAGATTGTACCTGCGCTTATTATAAGCGTAGGGAGCAGTCCTCCTACCCCCGAAAAAACATCTACCTGTAGAGGTAGATGCTGAAGGCACCCGGTGGGAGAGCTTGTCGTATGCGGTATCCCGCTGGTGGAGCTGATCTACCACCTGTTCGACTTCCTCGCCAAAAATATCCCCCACGCCAAGGAGCATCCGTAACACGCTTTTGGACTCTACCGTCTAGGTCAGTGGCACGCAGCCATGAGAGTCTGCGCATCACTATACCTTGAGCGGCAGCCCTGGATGCAACATCAAAAGTATCGTAAGCACCCCTGGACAGGAATTTACGACACGCCTTCAGCTGCCTGACCACCTCCTGAAATGGCTTGGCCTGCTCCTGCGGGAGCTGATCAACCAAACCCGCCAACTGCCTCACATTATTCTGCAAGTGGATGCTCGTGTAGAACTGGTAAGACTGAATCTTGGACACGAGCATTGCAGAATGATAGGCCTTCCTCCAAAAAGAATCCATAGTTCTAGATTCATGCCCCGGGAGCACCGAGGTGTAATCCCTAGAACTCTTGGCCTTCTTAAGGGACAAATCCACAACTCCAGAGTCATGAGGCAACTGAGTCTTCATCAACTCCGGATCCCCGTGGATTCGGTACTGGGACTCAATCTTCTTGGGAATGTGGGGATTAGTTAATGGATGCGTCCAGTTCATCAACAATGTCTGCTTCAGGACATTATGCAGAGGAACAGTTAGCGATTCCTTAGGAGGGGATGGATAGTCCAGGATCTCAAACATCTCAGCCCTGGGCTCATCCACAGTCTCCACCGGGAAGGAAATGGCCGTAGACATTTCCCGGACAAAAGATGAAAAGGAAAGGCTCTCCGGGGGAGAAAGCTTCCTCTGGGGCGAGGGAGTAGGGTCAGAGGGCAGACCACAGGACTCCTCGTCCGAGAAGTACCTGGTATCCGCCTCTGCTTCCCACGAGCCCTCCTCTGCGGAGTCGGACATGAGTTCATGAACTTCAGTCCGAAGCCGAGCCCGTCTCGACTCCGAGGACCGATGCCCATCGTGGTGTCGTCGAGAGGAAGACTCCCGCGCCGGAGGAGATGAAGCTCCCTCCATCGACGACGGCAGGGAAGCAGCCTGGGTGGCACTCGTCCCCAGCACCGCAATCGGTACTGGAGTCCGAGACCGCACCACGGGCGATGAGCCAGCTGCCGCCTCCCTCGACGGCACCGGCGGCGCATGCACCGACGCCATCGAAAAAGACGGTACCGGCGGCGCAAGCACCGAAGGTACCGGAGATGGGTGCAACAGCTCCCCCAGAATCTCTGGGAGAACGGCTCGAAGGCTCTCGTTGAGAGTGGCTGTTGAAAAAGGCAAAGGCGCCGGTACAGGAGAAGATGTAAGAACCTGTCTGGAGCGCGGAGGCGGTACCGGGCTGTCCGGAGATGAGCGCACCGACACCTCCTGAATAGAGGGCGAGCGGTCCCTCCGGCACCTGCGCTTCTCGGGTGCCGACTCTTTCGGCGCTCCGGAGCTCTCGGCACCGTGTCGGGATGGTGACCGATGGCGATGCTTCTTGGCCTTAGCTCGAAGCTTGGTACCGGTACCTCCCGGTGCCGAACAGCAGGACGTTAAATCCAAACGGCTCCTCGGGGCCGGGTCCGAAGAAGGTCGGTCCCAGTGGGCCTGCGCAGCAGGAGTCCTCGAGGCAGGTGGAGACCCACTCGATGGCTCACTGCTACCAGCATGGGGTCTCTGGACAGCCATTACCTGCACTCCGGAGAACGATGCACCCTCCAATGCCGACATCGATACCTGCGATGACCTCGGTACCGCTGGCTCCGTCGACGCCGAAGGACCGGGCTCCAAACAAGACGTTCCACTGAGCCAAACGCACTGCCTGAGTCCGTTTCTTCAACTGAAGACAGGCGTCAGGTCGATGACTCTCACCTAGGCTCCGAAGACACGAAGCGTGTCTGTCAGTAAGGGAGATGGTCCGGCTGCACCGTGTGCACCTTTTGAAGCCGCTGGTAGGCTTCGATGACATGGGCGGAAAAATCGCGCCGGCGAGGTCGAACGCAATGGTGCCTGAAAAAAAGACACCAAAAAAGAGAAAGACCCGCACAGGCGGCCCAAAATGGCCGCGAAACAAAAAAGAAAGTAGACTTAAGGGGAAAAACTAAGAAAACTAAGGGTTTTTCTTGTTTTTTTTTTTTTAAACAAAAGAAAGAAGAGTCAGAGACTCAAAAAAGAAAATCGCCGAAAACAGGCGAAGAAACAAACAAATAGCGCAAGAGGAATCCTGGGCAGAGAAGTGGCAAAGCAGCATTCCTGAACTGCGGAAAAAAGACAACTGACGAACACGCTCGCGTTCGGGCGGGAAGACGGCCGCGCATGCGCGGTGCGCACGGGAGCGCGAGGCTAGCAAACTTTTGTTGCTAGGGAAGATTTTCCGGTCCTGGGCTGCCGTTGGACGTCACCCATCAGTGAGAACAAGCAGCCTGCTTGTCGTCAGAGAATTTCTTCTTATCTTCTATTCCCTCACTATATCTGTTTCTGATATATTTCCCCTTTTCTCTCACCCCTCAAATTTCACCTTCTCACTCTTCAAAGACAGATGATTCTTGGAGTAAGAGTGGAGACTGTCTGTTCGGCTCCTGTCTCCCCACCAAATCTGCCACATATCCTGCTTTCCTTTTTTTTGCAGAAGACATCAAAGTTTCAGTATTCTCTGCTGTGCCGTGCCGGTTGGCTTGATGAAAGGACGGTTTTCAAGGCGGTCTGACATCTTATGGCGTTGCAATTGACCTGCAGGGCTCCAGAGAAATCACGGGAGGTAGAAGCTAAGATGGCGGCTTTATCAGCCCCACCAAGTCCATCGGTAAGCTCCTCGTGTCGGAAATGTGGGCAGTGATAGAAGCTGCGCTGGATACTAAACTGCAGCAGTTGCATGATAGAATTGAGGCTGCTCATGACTGTTTAGACAGCACGGATCTAGAGTTTCCCCTTCCTTTATTTGCAAACTCACAGATTATGTTCAGGGTCTGGGTGTGAAAACACATGGCAAATTGTACCTCATTAGAACAACAGGGACTGTATGAGGCAAGTGGGGGGGGGGGGGGTGGGGGGGGATACCGGTGTCTTTGTATCTATGTGTACACATGGACAGACAAGTAGACTGATGAAGCCTCTCCAGTAGGCATTATTACTTGGTCAAAATGTGCCTAAAAAAGAAAAACGAGAATTCCTAAGCTTAGGAGTCAACCACTTCTGCACCTGACTTAATCTTGCTTGTTGACAAAAATTGCATTGCGTTGAGCTATCACACACGTTTCATAGACAGCAGGATTGATCAGACACACAAACCCTCCTAAACTTTGTAACTAACTGAGAAGACCATTATGCACAGCAAGAAGTTTAAGCTGAGTTCTATGAGAGCTATTCTGGTCCGACATGACCCACTGCTATCTCAGGAAAACACCTGGTACATGTAAGCAACAATGCTTTTTTTGTGTGTTGCATTATAAAGAGAAATATCCTACTTCTGCTCTGCACCTGTTAAGGGAGTTTTATTGATGGGAATGTGTGAATGAATAATTATACTCTATATGATTTACATTCAAAATGCATGTTAGGAATGATATTAAGTTTAAATAGTTTAGTGGGTGACAAACTGCCTAGGGCTAGAATATAAATCATAAGTGGCTTGCATCTCTACTTCAGGAGCTAATGCCCTGTGCTGCTTACCGTCTTCCTACTGGCTGTGGCTGGAGCTAGCTAGGAGCTGCTGGAGAGAGGGTACAGAGTTTACATGTGCAGAGACCGACAAAGAGGCAGAATCTGGCAGCAGAACCAAAAGCTGAGAAAATGCTCATTTATGAAGGGGGAGAATACATGGGGAGAATGCGTGGAATACTTTAATTTCAAAATCTGGGTAAGCCATGGCATTTAAACTATACTACCAGCTTCCTTCTGGTCTGGGGCAATTCTGGTATGAGCCCTGATTATCTGTGCAGTTCCTACTGCAAGAGTGGTCCCAAAATGTGGCACCATGAACCGGATTACTTTGTACCCCAACTCAAGCTAGCCCTGAGTACTGGTCTTCTTTACAAAACATTTAAAAAAGGTAGACAGAATATTGTGGTACTGGCTCATCTGAAAACTTCTGGTTAGAGAATTGCCACAGTGTCCCATTGTAGTGTATTCGATAGTACACAAAAACAGTTATCACTCTTATCACTAGATTATAAACTGTTACAAGAAATCAAATTAAAAAGGGTTTCACAACATACCCAGCCTAAACTGATGGAAGATATGCATGCTACAAGTGGAATGTTCATATTTCATTTTAACGGTGCTAAGTAACATTGCTTGCTGGCACTGATGGTTTACTAAGGGCACACAAAGATAAGGGTCACACCTTTGTTTTTCCAGTGAAGCAGTTGTATTATGCACTGTTATTAGGCTGGCACTCCTATAAGCAACCAAGCAATAAAAAAAATCAGTTGTCTCATCACAGAACAGCATTTTCAATATGTAAACAAAACATTTATTCTTAACAGCAATTATAAAAACTAATACTACTAAAAACTTGATTTCATTTAAAAATACATGAGAAAATAATGTGTCTCTAACTCACAGATCCTTCTATAACAGAGGGCTTAAGATGATTACTAGTTATAAAATGGAAACAATCTATAACTGCTGTTTGAACTCATTACTACTAATCCCCACCATGCTTTGCACCACTTGGCAGATCAATCTGCTTCCACTGGCAGTTTCTCCTCTTCCTAATCATGTTTTTTGTCTTAGTTTAAAATGGATCATTGGATAACAGTAAATAAGACTGCAAGAAGAGCGTGTCAAGGCATGATGACCATCCCATATCAAACAGCATTAACTCTGTTTTTTTGCCATCTTCCTCTCAACCTACAATGTCTGTGAATTTTCTCTTCCGATAGCTCTGCACAAGCCTAGAAGCCGTGATCTGAGATGCCTGTCCCTTCTCCCAGCATTGGAAGTCATTGAGTCCCTTCTGCCCAGCTCGAAATAGGGATCGTTCCAGTTCATCCAGCTTTGCCACCAAAGCAGAGGTGTCCTCATTGTATGCATTTTGGGAGGAATCCATGATGCGCCGGAAACGCCCAACAAATGTCTAAGAAAGAAGATTCATATGAATATCTTACAATTACAAAAAAACCCAAAACATAACAGTCAAACAGCTGTCTATGTTCTCCATCTTTAGGTCAGTAGCTTTACTTCTGAAAACACTACAGTGCAGGATATCAGCAATTGTTCTAGCAGATTGTTTGCTCTGTGCTATCCTTCCTTGTGAACTATACCCAAATCCACTTTGGTGCATGCCAGTATCCGCTAGATGGCTGCAAAATGAAAGAACCTATGTTACTTCTTTGTTTTGTTATACTTTACTGTTATATCTCAAGTAGCCACTGAGATAAGTTCTTTGGGGCAGGGATCTGTTGTACTTTACAGTACCCTGGTTTATGGTGCTACATAAAATGCTGAAATGGGCCTACTATGAAATTTGTTGGTTCAAATGTGTAGCGTCCTTAATATTATCTATTTACATGTATTATTTTTAAGTAAAACAAAGGACAGCCATAAGTAACCACTCCCTGAGAAACTCTCCTGCTTCACTTCCTAGCATGCATGATTTCTTGTTTCCAGAAGTTCAATTATTGAACTCAAAATGTCCTTTCCAAAAAGATAGGATATTCAAGACAGCAATGATGCCTGGTTCCTCTGTTATTAGCATTTAAGTCACAGTTATTTTTCTGTGCACTTAAAAGGGGCTGCTGTCAAACCCATATTACTGAAATAAGATTATGACCTTTTTATCATCCAGTTTCTAAATCTTCCCTTCTTAGGCAAACTGACAGAGAAATTGGAATAAACCGGATGATATATTGGGGTGGTGGTGGCATGTTTTGGACAAAAAAAAAAAAGTGGGTTGACCAATGAAGTTTTAACACATGGGTATTTACTAACAACAATTCTTAATTTTATGAAAATGACTCGACGCAGTCCTGCATTTCAGTGCTGAATGTGCCTGCCTCAGGAGTCTACACATTAGTTGATTTCAAGGAAAAATTATGTCAATGCGGAGAAAACAAAGTCCAAGGTAAGGACAATTGTACCACCATTGGTGGTCAACAGATGTTGGAAAAACTAATATCTCTACTATAGATAACACTGAAAACACAATGGCTAGCACAAAGTGGACAGAAAAATCCACACAGTTAGAACCCTGTGGAATCACTCAATCTTATCCAGGGGCGTAGCTACGGGTGGGCCTGGCTGAGCCCAGGCCCACCCAATTTCAGCCCAGGCCCGCCCAGCGCCAGCCCCCATTGCCGGCCACTGCTGCTTTTCCTGTTGAGCAGCAGAGCCGGCGCTACAAAAAGAAGAAGCGCTAACACTAAGGATGAAAAATGTTTAAAAAAAAAAAAGCGCGGCATCGGCAGGCACTGTCTAGGCAGCCTTGAGGTATTGGCTGCTGGTTCGCAGGCTCCTCCCATCTCCTACGTCACTGCCCCTGGAGCGATGCAGGGGCAGTAACGTAAGAGACGGGAGGAGCCTGCAGAGCTAGCAGCCAATGTCTCAAGGCTGCCTAGACAGTGCCTGCTGGTGCCGCGCTTTTTTTTTTTTAAACATTTTTCGTCCTTAGCGTTAGCGCTCTGCTCAGTCAGCTGAGCGCTTCTTCTTTTTCCAACAGGAAAAGCAGCAGTGGCCGGCAATGGGGGCTGGCATGCAGGGCGGGCCTCGAGGAAAAGAGAAAAGAGGGAAAACATGGAAGGATGGGGAGAAAAAGAGGGAAAACAGATGGAAGAATGGCAGAGAATGAGGGAAAACATGGAAGAATGGGGAGAAAGAGGGAAAACATGGAAGGATGGGGAGAAAGAGGGAAACCTGGAAGGATGGGGAGAAAAGAGGGAAAACAGATGGAAGGATGGCAGAGAAAGGGAAAACAGATGGAAGGATGGGGAGAATGAGGGAAAACAGATGGAAGGATGGGGAGAATGAGGGAAAACATGGACGGATGGGGAGAAAGAGGGAAAACAGATGGAAGGATGGGGAGAAAAGAGGGAAAACAGATGGAAGGATGGCAGAGAAAGGGAAAACAGATGGAAGGATGGCAGAGAATGAGGGAAAACATGGAAGGATGGGGAGAAAGAGGGAAAACATGGAAGGATGGGGAGAAAGAGGGAAAACAGATGGAAGGATGGGGAGAAAAGAGGGAAACAGATGGAAGGATGGGGAGAGAAAGAGGGAAAACGGATGGATGGGGAGAGAGACTCTGGATGGAAGGATGGGGAGAAAAAGAGGGGAGATGGATGAAAGGATGCAGAGAGAAAGGGGAGAGACTGGAAGGATGTGGAGAGAGAAGGGACACTGAACAGAAAAGGGTAGAGAGATACAGAGACACTGGTTAGAAAGAGGGAGAGAGATACATTAGATGGAAGGAAGGATGGGGAGAGAAAGGGAAGACGCTGGATGGAAGGGTAGGGAGAAAGAGGTGACACTGGACGGAAGGATGTAGAAAGAAAGAGGGGAGACTACTGGAAGGATGGGGAGAGAGAGGGGAGACTGGAAGGATGGGGAGAGAAAGAGGAGAGCTGCTGGATGGAAAAGGGGAGTAGTGAAAGACTGGAGAATAAGAGGAAGGGGCATGGGGAGAACAAGGGTGAGAAAAAGATGAAAAGCCATAAGTAGATGAAGGAAATTAAAGAATGGATAGTAAGAATGAATTAAATCAGGACAGAGAGAGAGAGAGAGGCAGAAAAATATTGAAGAAAGCAAAGAAAAAGGAGAGAAAAATGACAAATGGCCAGGAAAACCTGGCAGAAGAGTTAAGCGAATACGAAGGAAAGCAGACACTAGAGACTGGGAGCGACACAATGAGAAAAAGTAAATGGCCATACAAGAAAGGTAAAGAAAATAATTTTATTTTTAATTTAGGATAAAGTAATATGGTACCTGTGTTAATGAAGTTTCAGAGACCAATACTTCCTTCCTTAGGTCAGGCGAGGATACCGTAACAGCATTATACTGACCTGAGGCAGGAGGTTTTGGCCTCTGAAAGCTCACTGAAAAGGGTGTTAGGCTATTAAATAAATTTTCTGAAATCTGATGCACTGAAAAGCAGCACTTCACCCTGTGTGACAAATGCATCTGATTAGCATGACTAAATTTTGCTGGGGGAGGGGGGTAGAGAGAAAATTTTGTGCCCATCCACTTTGGGTTCAGGCCCATCCAAAATTGGCAGTCTGGCTACGCTACTGATCTTATCTACCATCTTCTGCAATGGATATCTTGGTCCCATTCTTCAAGTCAGCTTACTGTAGTTTCTAAACTGAACTCATACTTAACAGCAGTAGCAGACTGGTTAGAAATAAACAGGTTTAAAACGAATCCAGAGAGTTCTGAGTTATGGTGGTTGAACCAAGTGAAAAGAAAGCTGTTTGCTGTCCTGACTATTAAGGGTTTAATTCTGACACCAGTCATCTTTGTTAGAAGCCTAGGGGTTTTGCTAGACAGAGGAGGACAATGAAGCATCACATTTTTTCATTAGTTCATGATTCGTTGCGGCAAATACTACTCACTCAACCATTTTTGGCCAGAAGGGACTTCACTGTTATATTACATTCCACAATAATAGACAGAATTGACTATAGCAAAGAATTGTATGTGTGCTTACTTAACTCAAAGCACATTCAGTACTACAGGATACTTCAGAGACTGGGCTATATTTAGGAAAAAAGGGGACAGATTATGGATAAATTGTACTCATTATCCTGATCAGTTTAAGAACTTAACCAATGTTTTGATTGCTATCAGGGTGCCCCAAAGAGACTGAGGGAATCACTGCATGCAGTAAGAGCAATACATGCTCAGAACTTTCCACTAGTCCTAAGCTCCAAAGAGTTGTACCAGATCTGCAGGTGTTTCTGGTTGGGGGGGGGGGGGGACACAGGCACCCTTCCTCTGTGTGTCTAGTGGGCGCACCCCCCCCCCAAAAAAAAAAAAAAAACGTGTGATTCAATTCTGCTTGTCAACAGGAAAAAGGTATACTAGTTTGGTAGAATCATCCCTTGATTTGCAAAAACAAATCTGGACTTCCTACTTCATGGAAAGGAATACTATGTTTGTGTATGTATAATTTATACTGGAGAAGGGTGGAGGAGGCATACAGAGGTGTGATGTGCATGTGAAAGCAAAATACCACAGATGTGTCTCTCTAAAAAGGAGGGGAGGACACGGAAGGGTGAAAGATCACGGGGAAGCAAGGATAGAAATCAACAGGGCTAAGAAAAATCTTGGGTGGGGAAGAGAAGACAAAAAAAAATAGAGATGAGAGATGCCTCTAAAGATGGAGAACACACGACAGCAGAAGAAAGGCTAGAGGTGGAGGTGAGCTGATTGGGAGCGGAGGAGATGAGAGGCCCCTGAGAGTCAAGAGAAGGGTAAGAAGAATTTAACAGAAGGATGCATGGGGAGATGAGAGTAAAATGGTGGTTTAGTCATACCTGTTAAATTCCTTTCCTTTAATCCTGCTGCATCTGTCTACATAATTGGGCTATATCCCTTAAGACCAGCAGATGTCAATAGAAGAAATCTGTTTCTCTACCTCCATCACTGGTGTAAGAGTGGGTACTCTCTGGTAAACTCCAGCAGAAGGTACCATATACCATTCCCATGTCCCATCAAATTTAAAAGAACACCATGAGAGAGAAGCAGCAAACTCCATGAGTCCCTTGAGCCAAAGTCTTCCAGGGTGGGTCGCAGACTGGTACAGCAATACCAAAGGGAAGGAAATTAACAGGTATGACTAAATTTCACTTTCCCTAGTGTCCAGCTGCATCAGTTTGCATGATTGGGATGAACTTAATCTCATTCACCGGGGGAAGACAAGGTCCCCTAAATGACTACTCTGCCAATGTCTGGCCAGACTCTGGCCAGCATGTTCACCCTATAATGCTTCACAAAAGAATGGAGTTATGACCAAGTTGCTGCTCTGCAGATATCCTCAGGTGAAACCACAAAGGCCTCCGCCCAAGACATTGCCTGTGCATGAGTTGAGTGTGCTTGCATGACTGAAGGCTTGTTCCTTCAAATATAGGCTGCCTCAATGGCTGCTTTACCTAACAAAAAAGTGGAAATCTTACATAGTCTTTACATGGACTATGGAAAAGGATGAAAAAATTATTTGCAAATATGAAAACAGAACTCTGCAGACATCCAAACTTATGGAGTCTCCTGGCCCTTGGGCCAGTACCCTGATCCAGAAATGACAGTAAGCAAACAGACCTCGTTATTTACAAGAAAATAAGAAATCATCTTTAAGAAGAAGGAGGGAACAGTGTGGATGGATATCAAATCTTCTGAGAAACAGAGATACATTACAGGTCCCAAGAGGACAGAGCCTCAAGACACCAAAGACCACATAGTCTTCAATGTAAGATCCTTGGATGATGCAGCCCTCAGGGGCTCAAAGGGAGCTCTCAAAAGCACATTAGGTACCAAACTCAAGCCTCAACAGGGATAGGAAGAAAGGAAGGAACCGTGCACAGGGAGACCCCCTCGCCTCTGAAAAGCGGCAAAAAAGGGATCCCATAAAGAGAGAGCCTGAAGCTCCGAAACCCTATGTGCCGATGCAACAGCCACCAGGAATGCCGTCCTTAGTGTAAGATTTTTCAAGGAGGCCCTCTGGAATGGCTCAAAAGAAAGCTTCTGAAGAGCCCAAGGGTCCACCTCTGGACAAGGCGTATGAAAGGAAGGCCACATGTGGACCACTCCTCGCAAGAATTAAACGATATCTCAGTGAGCCATAAGAGAGATCTTCAGTAGTCGGCCCCTGAAACGGGCCAAGGCCGCAATCTGAACTTTTACAGAACCCAACGCCAATCCTTTATCGTCTAATACACTTGATATACTGCAAAGGCTGCAAGGCAAATCACAGCGGTTTACATAATTAACTAGAATAAAAAACAGAAAACAGAGGATAAGAACACCACTCTGTAAAAGTTGAGAAGACTAATCACTCATACAAGAGAACATCCATAATCAGTCATTCATTCATTCACCTGCTTTATTGCAAACCTGCCTGGAGAAACGATAGGATGTATGCAATATGAGCAGAGAAAGGCGAAAATCTGCGCTCAGAACACCAGTCCTCAAACATCTACCACACATTTGCATACGCGATTGATGTAAAGCGTTTCTGAGCCTGAAGCAAGGTAACGATGACCGAATCAGAATAACCTTCTAGTCTCAACCGAGCCCTTTCAATGGCCAAGCTGTAAGGCCAAAGGAGCTTTGTTCTTCCATGGGCACCAATGCTTCATAAGCATCGGACCTTGCTTCAGTAGGCTATGTACTTTTGGAAGACAGAGAGGATACCCGTCAAGCAGTTGAATCAGGTCCGCTTATCAGAGCTTCCATGGCCAATTTAAGGCTATGAGAATTATTTGATCTCGGTGCAATGCAATCCTTTTCAACACATGGCCTACCAAGGGCCAAGGAGGGAAGACATACAGTAGATGTGTCTACGGCCAGGGCTGCAGTAGGGCATCGATCCCCATTCAGCCCAGTTCTTTCCGACAGATGAAGAACTTGGGCACTTTGGCATTCCTTTTTGTTGCCATCAAGCCCAGAAGCAGGGAACCTCATTGGGCCACTATCAGCTGAAAATCTTGGCTGGATAGTTCCCATTCTCCTGGGCCCAAGGAGTGTCTGTTGAGAAAGTCCACCTCCACATTCAAGAACCCAGCAATGTGAGTTTCTGACAAGCACAGGTTCTTCTCCGCCAACTCATAGAGGAGGCCACATTCACCACCATCGGATGGCTGTGCATACTGCTTTGCTTGATGATATGTCACTGTCTTTGCATTGTCGGAGAAAACTTGGACCAGGGCACCTGCCAGAAAGCAAGCAAAGTCGCATAAGGCATTCTGCACTTCCCTGAGCCCCACGCGATTCATTGACCACTAAGACTCCTGTTCTGTCCAGATGCCTTGTGCCAGATGGAGCTTGTAATGAGTTCCCCAACCTGACTTGATGGTGTCCGTTGTCACCACCTCCCACTCTGTTATCGGAAAGGGAGTTCCAATGGTCAAATTCCTGGATGCAACAATCGCTGCATACTCCATCTGGCAAACAGCTGATGTGCTGTGACAGTCAAAAGACATACTGCGGACTGTAACATCTCATAAATAGCATTCGCCAAGTAGGCGGCCAACCCCGCTTCAAGCTGGGCATTATGGTGCCCGTCTTGTGTTCCAGACTGCTGACGCCACCTCAGGCATGCTCTAGCCATGCTGCTCACTGTTACTTGAAGACCCAAAGAGGCCACTTCAAAGGCTTATTTCAGCGAGCTTTCTAGTTTCCTATCCTGTGGGTTATTTAGAGCAATGCCCCCTTCCAACGGCAATGTGGTCTTCTTAGCCACCGCCTTAACAAGTACAACCTGGGAAGCTGCTGCTACTTTTTCTCCTCCAGAACCAATGGGTAGAGGTGAGTCATGGCTCTTCAAACTCTCAGCCCTGGGTTCAGCAAGACCCATTCTACTGTAATCGGGTCTTGAATACCTGGATGCATCAGGAAGGCCTTAGAAGGACCTCTAGGCTCACTCATGATCAACAAAGATGGCACCTCCTGATGCCAAAGATACTCAATGAAAAGCACTGCCACTGCCTCAGAAATAAGAGTACTGAGCTCCTCTTTATGAAACAACCTCAATACTTTCTGGTTATCTCCCTCCTCTAACAGCTTCTTCAATGATGGCTCCTCTGAATAGACCAAGGCCACATCAGATAAAGAGGAGAAGCAGAGACAGACCTCCAGGAGCGGGCCAATGAGGCTAAGAGATCTCTTAGGAGTCAGAGGGGCAAGAAACCTAAGCACCTTGCAACAACTCTGACTGTCCCTGTTTCAGTAAATAGGCCTGGTGTAAGAATAATATAAACTCCGGAGACAACAAAGATCCCAATACAGCTGAATGCTCTGTCAGGCCTTGAGATTGTAAAATGGCGGCTGTGCTCCAAGCGTAATAAAACAGAGGCTGTTTTTCACTGCCTGTCAGCTACGACAAAGTAGTGCCCATTCCTGTGCTCTCCTGCATTGAATTGTGCATTGGCCCTGTCGGAGAGCCTGAAGTCCCCAGCATATTCGGATGTTGCGCCAAATCCAAAGACATACTGCCGCCAACCATTTCCCCCACACCCATGGGACTCCCAGCTTGCACATACTGCAATGTTCCAACGCTAGTCAGGGGGTCCCACAGTGGGAAAACCACTTAACTTCTTCTGCAAGAGTCACCATCACCCTGACTGGCAGAAGCACAGCACAATGCAGTCCCAAGCAGCGAGTCAGGATCCCTCCCCTGCACCAAGTAGCACTTGCAGCCCTACAAGCAATTCCAAATCAAACTGTAGTTGGACTTACCACTGCCGGCTGCTCCCCTAAGCTCAGTCTCCACAAGTCTTACCCCAGATGAGAAACAATCAGGACTGGATGTCAAGAGAGACGTTTCAGCTCAGTTCTCTATTTCCACCTGCTGGCTGATGGAAACAACTATCCCACAGGTTCCGGAATAGTGGGAAGCTACGTAATGGAAAAGAATTGGACTTGCAGGTCCTTTAGTGGCTATGACTGTGGGTGACAAACCTCGTCTCATTAGGCTCCTCTTCTCAAGGACCAAACCATAAGCCAGAAGGAATGAATCCAGATCCTCCATTTCTACTGGTCCATTCCCCAGCGATCCATCTCTTTTGGTGAGACGAGCTTTCCCACCTCAATGATTCAGTTTCGGAGGTCTCTAGTTTTCAATAATTTAATTCCAACAATGTCACTAATCAAAGTAAAAACCATATCCCAAATGTGCTGGTAAGGTGCCCCTCTCTACACACGACTGCCAGCAAGCCAATACATACTCTCAACTAATCTTTTTTATTTTTTTCTTTCTAGCATTATTCCCTGACAACAAAGCAAAAAGGCTAACCAGGCAGTCTGGCTAAAGAGTTAAGGGAGGGGAGGGCATCCACAATCCCTGACAGAAAGGGCCCTGCAGGTACTGAGCCAAGAGCCACACCAAATTAACTCCCATGGGTGACAACTTAGGGCTGTGGAGCCAAGCTCCACTATCTTTCAAGGTAGAGCCTTGGAACAAAACCCTGGAAGTGAGGTCATTAGACTCAACCAAGTGGTGTGGCTTTAACTTGCATGGCTGGGAGCCAGGTCTGGAATCAATCGAACTAGCCCACACAAAGAAAGAAAAAATACTGGAGTCTTCCAGAGAGCACCAGCCCTTATACCAGTGATGTTACTGGAAGAAATCAGTATTCTATCTCCATCTGTTGGTAGGAAGGGGATACAACCCAATTATGCAGACTGGTGCAGCTGGACACTAAGTGCCCGATACACAAAGGTACTCGTTAAATATGGGTACTGCTTGAAAATTTACCGAGTCGCAAACAGCGACCAATGCACAAAGGGGATAACATGCAAATGAGATGCACAAATCCCATTTTGTGCATCGGTTGCTGTTTGGGACAGCTTGCCCACCACAGAGTTTTTTTTAAGTTTTTTTTTTTTTGGGGGGGGGGGTGTCCACCAGGCTCTCTCCCTCTTGAGCCCCCCAAGCGCAACTCAAAAAATTCCCCAATGGTCTAGTGCCCTCCTCCTGGCCCCCCAAGCAAAAAAAAAAAAAAAAACCCTGGTAAACAAGTGGACTGCCACCTGACCCCCCCCCCCCACTCTAATCACTACTCCCTGGTAGTCTAGTAACCCTCCACCCACCCCACATACCTTAATGCCTTAATCTCTATGTTACTACTATTTGGATTTCTGCCAGATATTATCACCTGGCTTGGCCACTGTTAGAAATGGGATACTGGGCTAGATGGACCACCCAGTATAGCTATTTTTATGTTCTTATATATATTTTTATATATTTATATACCGGTGGACCATCCCTTGAAGATTATTTGGCAGATTCTGGAATGCCACGTTTGAGCTCCGAGGTTTTAGATCAATTGAACGCGCCAATCCAAGCTAAAGAATTACAAAAAGTAGTGAAGTCGCTTAAGCGAGGATCCACTCCGGGCCCTGATGGGTTTGGGGCTGAATACTATCAGCTATTATTTCCACAATTAAGCGGTCCCCTATTAGATTTCTTTGAAGACTCTGTTAGACAAGGCAGGTTTAGACGAGACTCGAACAAAGCCTTGATTACTTTAATTCCAAAGTCGGGGAGGCCATTGGATAACCCGGGGTCCTATAGACCAATTTTGCTTATTAACGTAGACCTGAAGATTTTAGCGAAGGTGCTCTCCGAACGGTTGGCGCCTCTAATGCCAGCTTTAGTGGGGGAAGGCCAAGTGGGATTCGTGCGAGGCAGGCATCCATGTCACAATGTAAGGAAAGCTTGTTTAGCTATCGCACAAAGCCTTGCCATGAATGAGCCATTGTTGATGGTCAGCCTAGACGCGGAAAAGGCCTTCGACAAAGTGCGCTGGGACTACCTCTTTTCAGTGCTCCAATACATAGGCCTCCGGGGATGGGTGCTCAATGCAATAGCAACGTTATATGCAGGCCCGAGAGCTTCTTTATTGGTCAATGGAATTCGGTCGGATTCCTTTCCCATACTATGCGGCACCAGACAAGGTTGCCCGCTATCACCTTTATTATTTTTGCTACACCTTGAACCTTTGTTAAGAACTATTCAAAATGACCCAGACATAGCAGGGATTAAGTTACAAACACGAGAATGCAAAACACTAGCTTTCGCGGATGATGTTCTGGTAACATTGATTAGACCCCAACATTCCCTACCCTACTTGTTAGGAACCCTTGAGGAATTTGGTTACTATTCGGGTCTATCTTTGAACATGGGTAAATCCATGGCTCTACCAATTCAACCCCAGATTCAAGAAACTTGGGAAGGTACGTTTCCACTCTCCTGGGCAGAGGGTAAGTTGAAATACCTTGGTGTATGGCTAGCTGCCAATCTGAGATCCCTATATGAATTAAACATGGAACCTCTTAGGGTGAACACTAGGCAAACACAAAGTTTGGACCACACTGCCTCTTTCATTAATGGGAAAGATAGCACTTTACAACATGATTTTAATCCCTAAATGGGTTTATGTGTTACAGGTCCTACCGGTATTTCTTAAACATAGAGATGAATGCCTGCTAACTAGAGTGGTTACTAGATATCTTTGGAGTGGGAAAAAACCTAGACTGGCAGCAGCTAAGCTTTATCTTCCCCGAACACAAGGGGGGCTAGGATTATTGAATCTAAAGTACTTGTCGGTGGCTAGTAACATGCGTCACCTTTCAGACTGGTTCCGCAATACGAATTATTTTTTATGTACGGAAATTGAAACAAAAGTTTTTTTATCCGCGTCATTTTAGTTCTTGGTTGCATGCGAGCACCAGGAGGGGTCCCGTACACCCCAGACTTTTGCACCCTTGATATCTCCCTTACAACAGACTTGGCGCTGGTTATGTCGCAAATATAACCTTTCAGCGATATGTACCCCATTGTTGCCCATAAGAGGCAATGAACATTTTACCCCGGTTAATACATCAATTCTTTTTGTGGATTGGATGGCCCATGGAATACAGTACATTCACCAGTTATACTCCGAAGAGGGAACTTTGAAAACAATGGAGGATCTAGACAGGGAATTTGGCACTACAAGGAGGGATTTCTTTGCCTCCTTCCAGTTACGCCACTATTTGAGATTACTACCCCCCGAACATCTGAATACACAGACTTGGGATAAGTTAATGTCGCTTTTAGCATTGGATGCTCAAGGAGCCGTACCCTTAAAATATTATCATGCAGAATTATGGGAACACCTGGGAGAAAATGATTATGCGCAGCTGGCAGTGCAATGGAATAGAGAATTAGCTACGGGCATTCAACCTGAACACTTAAAGGCATGCTTTTGGGACATTCCAGGGGTATCAGAAAGTGTGGCGTTGCAAGAAACGGCATATAAATTCCTGGCCCGAATGTTCCTATCTCCGCATAGAACATGGAGAGCACATATGGGGACTGAGGATAAATGCTTGAAATGCGGACATTCTCCAGCGGATTTACGGCACATGTTTTGGACATGTCCAAGAGTAGCAGACTTTTGGATGCAGGTATGCAACCATGTGTCAGATATGTGGAAGATAACTTGGCTGCGGAAACTGCAACTATTATTTGATAAGTCTCATTTGTCTCAACAGTCCCCTAAAGGGATGCGTTCATTTCTTAAACGGACGGTACTGCTAGGTAAGAAGGCGATCTTGAGCTTGTGGATCACTTCAGAGTGCCCATTATTGTCCCACTGGAGAGCGAGGATGATTTTTCAATGTTCTCTGGAACGCAGAGCAGTGGGTGATTTGGCATCACCCAGAGGGGAAATCTTTTGCCAGACTTGGGCCCCCTTCTGGGACTCATTAACGATGGTGGCTAGGAGCAGGATATTAAACTCGTAAGACACAGTTAGATGTAGCAAATGGCACGGCGACAGAGGTGAGAAATGGAAGAGTTTGGGGGAGGCTTTGGGGGGAGGAGAGGGGAAGGGGAGGGAGGGAGGGAGGGGAAATGTTAAACGTTTTTTGAGGAGGGATTGGCACATTTTGCTCTAACGCACAGGCCTATTTTGGCCCTTCTATGTGTTCATGCTGTCAGATGTATCTCTCAAAGACTTGCTATTAATACACATAACAACTTGGAACGCGAGTAGAAGAACTGAGGGAGGGTCCAGAGGGTGGGGTGTATGGGCATAAAAAGAAATGGAATGGCAACGGCAGAGGAACTGGTAATTGTTTATGATGTTGTTAATGCTTTCTTGTTGCAATATTTTGTATGTAACCTTGAACCTCACGCCAATAAACAGATTTAAATATATAATTTATATACCTGTGGTCTTCTGCATCTTCTCTGAGACAACCCGTGTCAAACTGCTCATTTCAGATGGGGCTTTATAAGAGTGATTTTTTTTTTTTTTTGGGGGGGGGGGGGGGTGGACTGTTAAAAGTACCCTAAAATCTTTAAAGGAAATCAAATCAAACTGGTTATACTAACTTCACAAGAATATCAAGAAAGAAAACTCAAAACATGACAATTATAGGCAAAGGAAATGTGGATCTTAAAGCCGCAAGACATAAGATTAATAACAGACTATCTGCATTTCAGACACTCAGTTAAAACTTGGTTATTCCAGAAACACTTTGGCTCAACCTCAGGAAAACTAGCCCCACATCTACACAAGACACGGAAGATGAAACACAAAACCACCTGCTAAACCTAGCAGAACACTCACACAGAACCTAAACTTGTCCCGATAAAAATGGCGAAGGGTATATATTATAGATTGAGTTACAAAGACGATCAAGTTTCATATTAAAAAATTATGCTCAACCATGTCTAGCTAGGTAAAAAAAGATGCAATGTAATATTGTTTACTGTATACTGAACAGTTCCACTGTAAGTTATTACTAATTAACGTTACCTAATCTTTTGATAACATACAGTTAAATGTAAACCGCTTAGAACTTGTTGGTAAAACTGGTTATAAATTACATTTTATATACTTGAAACTGAAAATCTTTGAAAAGTTTTGACCTAGATGGCCTATGTAAAATTGAGCTTCTTAACATCAAACCACCCTAAAGCTATTTCATATATACTAGCATGAAACCGTGTTGGGGTATTTATTATCCCTCTTTGTCTAACTGCTTTGGTTTAATAAATACTTTTTGTTTTGTTTTTACCTGCTGTTCTTTGACATTATCTGGTATATGCAGGTTCTCTCTTAAGTTTGCTTGCTTCCTGGCTGCAAGAAGTACCAGCTTCTCCTGAGAAGTTTAACTGCAGCTTTTTGCATATTGTTATCAACATGCTGTCTCTGCTCTTGGTAGGGATTATGGATTTTCTAATAAAACAAGAGAATCCATACTCTGAAGCCTACAGTTTTTGACATCTAAGTTATCCTATATCCAAAATACATGCCTGCAGTATAGTTCTTGCAATTTCTGGATTTTCAGGACTTTCAAAGTGTAACAACTGAGATCCAAATCCATAGTAATGTGGGCCCAGTTTGTGCAAGTCGACCACATTGGCATCAGCGTTGAACACTGTCCTCCAGCCTTCTCTGTAAATCTTGGGCAACTCAACCAAAAGAACTCTTCGCTTTTGATCATATAGACCTTTCACCAACCAAAGTGGTAGTTCCATCTTTGTACCCTGTGCGCAAAAAGGACACAAAATTAATCCCAAATTCAAATTAAGATGAACTAAATTTTAGGCCATACAACCCCTTTTCTCCTAAAAGTTACATGTAAGCACTTTAACAAAAATTATGCAAATGATATCAAGCAGGTCATTCTACCAATAAAACACAATTTTAAGCCTGCATCTTGAACTCAACTATTTGTGTCCACCAATCTATAGTTGTTTGGTGCCTGTAGAAAGACAGGAACAGAGGTTAGTAAATGTTGGGTGCCATTTCACCGTAGCATCTAGAAATTACTTTGTTGTACCCAGGATTCACTGCTGTCAGGTGCATTAAATTCACTTCCAATGTAGCCTCTTTCCCTCTCCCCTCCCCTAAAACCCCTATATAAAACTTAAAAAAATAAAAACAAACAAGTCATTAAAAGAGGCTGTTAGTAAACCAGTCAAAATATCCAAAAGATTGTTCAAAAAATAAAGATTTTAAGAACACCACATTTCAGAGACAAGATCCATCAATCTCGAAATAAGAGGACAGGCCTCAAATGAGTGACAACCTCAAATGTGGCTGTAAAACTAAGAAAGCACCTTTTGATAAATGAAAGGCATGAAGAGTACAGCCTGAGAAAAAAATAAATTAAGAAACAAATCTTTTCAGTGCCTTAGGAAATCAGTGTAAGCACGTTGAATGTTATCCTCCATAAAATCAAAAGCTAACGAAGGCTACAGAGAACAGAATGTGATCTCAATAATGTGCTCTAATAAAATGTGTAGCAGCATTCTGCATCAGTTTTAATGACTGAAGGTATGCCAGAATAGCAAAGTTACTCATCTGGAGCAGGTGTTCTCCAAGGACAGCAGGCCAAGTATTCTCACATGTGGATGATGTCATTCGATGGAGCCTGGTGCAAACACTAACTAGTGAGCTCAAGAGTTTTCTAGCAGCATCCCACTGTGCATGCCCTGGTAACATCCCGCCCGATGAGCAAGCTTGGGTCCCCTCAGTCAGTGTAAAAAGCTAAAGAATGCAATTCCAAGGGGAGGTGGAAGGGTATGTGAGAATACTTGATCCACTGTCCTCGGAGAACATCTGCTAGAGGTAACTTTGCTTTCTCCCAGGACAAGCAGGCCACGGCATTCTCACATGTGGGAATTCTTAGCTACCAGTCTCACTGAAAACAACAATGCTAGAAGAATAGGGACTCGAAATGTCGAGGCCTGCACTCAATCAACTTGAAACAAATTGTGTACAGCCTGGAACAGAACAAAACTGGGCATAGGGGGGTGGAGTTGGATTCTAAATTCTGCAGGACTGTCCGACGGAACCAGCTGTCACATTGGGTATCCTGCTCAAGCCAGTAATGAGATGTGAATGTGTGGACAGATGACCATCGCAGCTTTGCAAATCTCTTCTATAGAGGCTGACCTCAAGGGGGCTACTGATGCAGCTATGGCTCCAACATTGTGAGCCTTGACATGACCCTCTAGAGTCAGCCCAGCTGGGGTATAAATAAAAGGAGATGCAATCTGCTAGCTAGCTAACTGGAAATTGTGCATTTGCCGACAGTTACCCCCATCTTGTTTGGGTCAAAAGAAACAAAACACTACTGGACTGTCTATGGGCTTTAGTCCACTCTAGATAGAAGGCTAAGGCTCGCTTGCTGTCCAAGATATGCAGTACACTCTCACCAGGATGGACATATGGTTTTGGGAAAAATGTTGGCAAGATGACTGACCAATTAAGATAGAACTCTGACACTACCTTAGGAAGGAACTAAGGGTGCGTGCAGAGAAATACTCTACTGTGGTGAAATTTAGTGCAAGGCGGGTCAGCTACTAGGGCTTGAAGTTCACTAACTCTGCTAGCTGAAGTGACCACCATCAGGAATTCAACTTTCCATGTCAAATATTTCAGATGTGGAAGGAATGAAGGACCAATATGATCCAAATAGGTGAAAGAAAGATTGTTCCTTTATCAACTGCTGTATGCACAGGTGCAAAGATATTGTCCCAAAGGGATTCACAAACTCATTGCAGATGGATTCACAAGCTCAAATGTGGTCCCAGAGAACCTCACAAATACAACACAGGCTTGTTTGCCTTCATCAGGAGTTGATTGCTGTTGTGAGCTGTGAATAATAACAGGAAATTCCAAATGAGAAAAAGGATGAAAATCTTAAGCAGCTGCGCATCACTATTATGGGCATCCTGTGCCCGAAATTTAAAATGAAAGACAGGTGCAAAATCCTTGCTCTAGCTTCAAATGCTATCTAGCTCGCCAAAGTGCAATGAAAGCGAAATAGTAATACTGCCATTTCAATTCTTGCGATGTGGCGTAGAAGTATTGGTTTTCTCCATGTGGTTTGGACTTCAAATACTTCCGATGACAGGAATCAAGTAGCTCAAAAGGAGCTTTCATCAGCTGGGTGAGGACATTGTCGACATCCCATGACATAGTGGAAGTTTGAGTGGGGGCTTTGTCAATAGCAAACATCTCATGAAGTGAACAAGAGGCTGTACAGAGATGGACTTACCTTCCAAACAGTTATTGTAAGCATTAATCATACTGAGATAAACCCTTACAGGGTTGGTTTTCAAACCAGACTCAGAAAGGTGGAAGAGGTATTCAAGCAGTTTTTGTGTAGGACAAGTGATGGGATCTAAGGCCTCGCTCTCAAACCAGACAGCAAACCTCCTTCATTTAAAAAAATAACACCTCCTAGTAGAAGCCAGCAAGATACAGGAGACACTCATCGGCAAATGGAAAAATTAATTCTTACCTGATAATTTTCTTTCCATTAGTCCCAACAGATCAATCCAGAGACTTGTGGGTTGTGTCTCTCTACCAGCAGGTGGAGATAAAGAGAACCTCCAAGGTTTGCTATATGTGGACCTGTGCAGCCAGCTGAACCTCAGTATGAATAATACCAAAGCAGTGGAATGGAAACAATAGAAAACTCTCCTGACATTGTCAGACCAACTGCCCAACAAAGTTCCACCACTTCTATATTTATTTATTTATTTTTATCAAACGAAGGAACATTTAGAACAATGGAACCCGAAAAAAACCTCACCAACCGCAACAAAACCGCAGACAGTAAACCCGGGGGGGGGGGGGGGGGCCTCTGGATTGATCTGTTGGGACAAATGGAAAGAAAATTTTCAGGTATGAATTCATTTTTCCTTCCATGGCGTCCCACAGATCAATCCAGAGACTTGTGGGATGTACCAAAGCAGTCTTCAAGTAGGGCAGGACACCCCCAACCCGGCAGAAATCACCGACGAGCCAAACACCACATCATGACGAGCTGCCACATCCACCCGATAATGACGAGTGACTGTATGGACCGAAGCCCATTTAGCTGCCCTGCAGATATCTTCCAGAGAAACCAAACGGGACTCTGCATTGGAGGAAGCTTGAGCTCGCGTAGAATGAGCACAAACTTGCAAAGGGGCTTGCTTGCCCAACGCCACATATGCCGAAGAGATGGCCTCCAGCTACCAACGAGCTATGGTGGCCTTGGACACCATATGACCCTTCTTACTGCCTCCAAAAAGGATGAAGAGATGGTCAGAAAGACGAAATTAATTCGTCACTTCCAAATACCTGAGAAGAGCCCGTCTCACGTCAAGGCAGCGAAGAGCCTGGAATTGCTCAGGGTAATCTTCCCGGCGGAAGACCGGCAAATACAGGGGCTGCCCCAAGTGGAAACGAGAAACCACCTTGGGCAAAAACGAAGGAACTGTCCTAATCGCTACCCCCCCCCCCTCCATAAAACGCAGGACGGGGCATCTGCAACTCTGAAATTCTCCGAGCAGAAGTAATGGCTACTAGGAAAATCGCCTTCAAGGTGAGATCCTTAATCGTAATCCCCGATAAGGGTTCGAAAGGAGAATGCTGAAGCACTTTGATAACTAGATTAAGGTTCCAGAATGGCAGAACTGGCACGTGAGGAGGGCGCAAACAATTTACGCCCCTCAAGAAACGAACCACATCCGGGTGGGAGGCGATGGACACCCCCTGAAGCCAACCTCTAAAACATGCCAGAGCTGCCACCTGCACCTTAAGAGAACTCAACGAGAGTAATTTTTGTACAGCCTCCTGAAGAAATGCGAGGATAACCAATACTATAGCCAAAGCCACTGACAATCCCGAACTCATACCACGAATTGAAGGTAAGCCACACCCTAGCATAAGCTATTGAGGTGGATCTTTTCCGAGCCTACAGCATTGTAGCGATAACCGTGTCCAGATACCCTTTTCTTCTCAACCTTGCTCTTTCAAGGGCCAGGCCATAAGACCAAAGGGGAAGGAATCATAGTAACATAGTAGATGACGGCAGAAAAAGACCTGCACGGTCCATCCAGTCTGCCCAAGAAATGTGCCACTTTTTTGTGTATACCTTACCTTGATTTGTACTTGTCTTTTTCAGGGCACAGAACGTACAAGTCTGCCCAGCACTATCCCCGCCTCCCAACCACCAGCTCCGCGGCTCTGTTATCCAATCTCGGCTAAGCTCCTGAGGATCCATTTCTTCTGAACAGGATTCCTTTATGTTTATCCCACGCATGTTTGAATTATGTTACCGTTTTCATCTCCACCACATCCCGCGGGAGGGCATTCCAAGCCTCTGACGTGACTGGCCCCTGCAGCAGGAGACCGTCCTGCGCCAGTAGCAGAAAAGGACGATCGAACAGAAGCCTGATCACATCTGCATACCAGGGTCGCCTGGGCCAATCCGGGGCCACTAGGATCACTAGACCGGGATGACTGGCAAAGCGAGTCAGTAACCTGCCCACCATTGGCCACGGGGGAAAGGCATAGAGCAGGCCCCTGGGCCAAGGTTGAAGAAGGGCATCGATGCCTTCAGAGCCCAGCTCTCGTCCCCTGCCGAAGAAACAGGGAATCTTCGCATTGAATGCAGTGGCCATTAAGTCCATCTCTGGCATCACCCAACGGGCAGTTATCTGATCGATGGCCAGAGGGGACAGCGTCCACTCCCCCGGCTCCAACTGGTGGCGACTGAGAAAGTCTGCTTGCACATTCTGTGACCGCACTATATGAGCCGCTGTCAAGAAAGAGAGATGAGTATCTGCCCAATGGCAGAGCAGAGTGCTCCCTTGACGGTTTACATATGCGACTGCCGTCGCACTATCCGAAAGAACTCGAACTAGGCAACTGTGGAGAAGAGACAGAAACTCCCAAAGGGCCAGATGAATCGCCCGTAACTCCAAGCGGTTGATGGACCATGACGCCTCTGTCGAAGTCCAAATGCCCTGGGCCATCTATTGCAGGCAAGAGCCCCCTCAGCCAGACAGTGACGCATCCTTGGTCACTATCTTCTAGTCCGGGGTTGCCAGAAGAATGCCCGACACCAGATTCTTTTGAATGAACCACTAGTGCATGATTGTGTGAAAACGGGCCGAACATGGCACCTGAACCTCGTAATCCTCTGAGAGCGGAGACCAACGGCTCAGAAGGTGCCACTGGAGGCATGTGAGCTCTGGCCCACTTTACCACGTCCAAGGTGGAGGCCAAGGAACCTAGAACTTGTACATAGTCCCAAGCCCGCGGGTTTGGAGTTTGAAACAGCGCTCAAAACTGAGCCTGTAACCGCTGTGCTCGAGCTGAAGGAAAAGAAACTATCCCTCTTCGGGTATTGAAGCACACCCCCAAGTATTCCAGCATTTGGGAAGGCATTAGGCTGCACTTCAAGAAGTTGATCACCCAACCAAGCGACTGAAGCAACCCGACCACTTTGTCGGTTGCCCACCGACTCTCCTCGAAAGAAGACGCCCGCACAAGCCAGTCGTCTAGATAGGGATGGACTTGAATCTCTTCCTTCCTAAGATTGACCTTTTCCAAGGTCCTGGTAGTAGTGGCGGCCTGAGGCGCTGTGGCTAGGCCGAAGGGCATCGCTTTGAATTGAAAATGGTGACCGAGCACTGCAAAGTGAAGAAAGTGCCTGTGGGGAGGCCAGATTGAAATGTGTAAATAGGCCTCTGAGATCGAGAGAGGTCAAAAACTCCCCTGGCTGTACCGCTGTGATCACCGAGCAGAGGGTTCCCATGCGGAAAATCTGAACCTGTAAGGACCTGTTGACGTACTTCAGATCTAAGACGGGTCGCAAAGAACCGCCCTTTTTGGCACCACAAAATAAATAGAGTATCAACTGCACCCTCTTTCTGCTGGGGGTACGGGCTGGACGGCACCCAGCCGTTGTAAGTTGAGGAGGGTGTGTCGAACGGCCCGCACCTTGGCGGAACATTTGCAAGGAGATTCCAGGAAAGAGTCTACTATCAGACGAGCCAATTCTAACTTGTAGCCATCTCTGATAACCTCTAAGACCCATTCATCGAATGTTACCCTGGTCCACTCCACCAGGAATAGGGACAGTCTGCCCCCAATAACCGGCTGGATATGGACCAGGGTCCCATCATTGGGCGGACCTGGCTGCGGGCTGGTTTCTGTTACCGGAAAGGAAGGCCCGCCTGTCACCTCGAAAGGGCTGAGGTCTCTGAGAAGACCTTGCTCTCTGAAAAGAGGCCCCATGACCTGGACGGTAACACAGTGTATCCCTAAACATAGGTCTAGGTCCCGCCGGTTGTACAAACTTGGACCGGTCCTCCGGGAGGCGCTGGCTCTTAGAGTCACCGAGGTCCTTCACAATCTGTTCTACGTACGTCCCAAACAAAAGCTTTCCCCTAAAAGGAAGACTTGCTAAACGTGACTTAGAGGCCACGTTTGCAGCCCAATGCTGCAACCACAACCAGCGACACTCGGTGACCGCTAGGGAAACATCCTTCGCCGAAGCCCTCAAAAGATCATAAAGAAGATCCGCGAGGAAGGCTAAACCGGACTCCAAGGCTGGCAATGTATTTAGCAGGGCTCTTATGTACTCCAATCACTGGTCTATAAGAAAGTGGGAGTAGGGGGTAGTTTATAATGAACCCTAGTAACTCCAACACTTGAATAGTTAGGTGCATTGACTCTGAAGCTCCCTCTTTTGACCAACTAATCATCCAGACAGGGAAATACATACACTCCCAGTCTGTAGATAAATGCCACTACTACCTCTAGACATTTGGTGAATAATCAGGAAGATGATGGGAGGCCAAATGGTAGTATGCGATACTGGTAACGGTGTTTTCCTACGCGAAATCTGAGATACTTCCTGTGACTGGGAAATATCAAAATGTGGTGGTAGACGTCCTATAGATCGACAGCATAGACTGAATTATGGGGAGAAGGGTGCCCAGGGAAATCAGGAATTTATTGAAGATCCTTAGGCCTAGGATGAGATGAAACCCTCCCTTTTCTTGGGCACAAGAAAGTACCTGGAATAGAAGTCCTTCCCTTCTTCCCCTGGTGACATGGAGGCATATTTTCAAAGCACTTAGCCTCCCAAAGTGCCATAGAAACCTATGGAACTTAGCCTCCCAAAGTGCTTTGAAAATATGCCTCATGGGCTCAACTGCATTGGCCTCTACAAGTACCTGCTTGGGCTGAGAGAAAACGATGATGCGCTCAGAGGACAATTTGCTGGTTTCTGTCACCAATGGAGGGTGTAACCGAAATGGGACTATTTGAAGAACCCACTGAATACAAGGGGCTACCTGTGGTGGTAAAAATTCAGTCTCCCTCCCACCGGAAGGCCGTCCAGGATGGTTACTTGGATTGTGATTATGCTTTCCTGCAGCCAATCAAAATCATGCTGGCTGTGACTTCTGAGGATGGGGTTGGTGAGGTCAGGGACACTGGCCTTGGTATTGCTGGGCAGAGTGGGAAGGCGGCGGGAACCTACACATTTGAGAGTAGTAGGGTTGCACCTAGGCCCACTGGAAAACCTCTGGGAAGTGAAAGGTGCAGCTGGAGGGTGCCAAGAGAGTTTGAATGTTATCCATGTGTTTATGAGGTCATCGACCTCTTCCACTATCTCCAAACAAGTTGTCCCCTCAGCATGAACGTCCGCTAACCTCTCCTGAGCAGCCGGTTCCAGGTCAGACACACGTAGCCATGAGATCCTGCGCATCCCCACACACATGGTGGAGAGTCTGGATGCCACATCAAAAGAGTCATAAGCCCCTCTGGCCTGATATTTACGACATTCCAGCTGCGCTTAGCAGCCTGCACCTGTGGGAAAGAATCCACCAGAGTGTACTGCAGACCAGGGACTGTAAATACAGGCTCGTGTATAGCTGGTAGGACTGGACACAGGAAATGAGCATTGAGGCCTGAAATGTTTTCCTCCCAAGCAAGTCCAGTGTCCGTGCCTCCCTACCCACGGTTGCTGAGGCGCGAGTCCTGACACTCCTAGCTCACCTGAAGGCGGATTCAACTGCTAGAGAATGGTGTTGCAATTGAGCTCTCTCGAATCCGGAAACCTTTTGGATACAATACTGCGTATCCACTTTCCTTGGTGCCACCTACACTGAGAGGGGAGATTTGATTCCCAGTTCTTAGTCAATGCATCTTTATGAATAGGGTGCAATGGGTACCATGACCCCTTCCTCAGGAGGAGACTCATAGTCCAGCAGAGTTAACATTTCTGCCTTAGGCTCTTCCTCTGTCTCTAAAACTTAAACTGGATGGCAGAAGCCATCTTCCTCACAAAACCAGTGAGAGAGACCCTCAGGTGATTTTCAACTCTCTTTGAGGTGGGGAAGGATCAGAAGGAATGCCATATGATGACTCCTCCAAGAAGTAATGTGAATCTTTCTCCGAGTCCCAAGAGCGGTCCCAATCAGACTGTGTGCCATACTCGGAATGGCCGAGTCTGTGTCTGCCTCTGCTTAGTGGAACCACGTCCACACCCTGAAAAGCGTCAAGGTACAGCCCCACCTTCCGACTCTGGGGAAGTTTCTTCCCCCGACATTGAGAGTGGAACCATATCTGTCATAATCAGCGTCAACACCAAAGATGTCTGCACACACATAGC
Organism: Microcaecilia unicolor; assembly: GCF_901765095.1. Classification (NCBI taxonomy): domain Eukaryota; kingdom Metazoa; phylum Chordata; class Amphibia; order Gymnophiona; family Siphonopidae; genus Microcaecilia; species Microcaecilia unicolor. The sequence goes on along the minus strand of NC_044035.1, from coordinate 169,813,844 downwards.
CTCAGGGAGAAGCCAGGGATGATCCACAGTTGGTGCAAGCACCCTTGATGCCCGAGCAGGCTACTGTTGCAGCATGTGTGCCAGTTCCTCCCTGAGCATGGCTTGGAACAGCTCATCGAAGGTTGGCATCAGCAAAGTCGAGAACGCCAATAGAGAGGCAGCCTGAGAAGGTCTCAGTGTCGAACTGGTGGCGGGGACCTGGCTACTCAGGCTTGCGCACTGGCACCTCTTCCAAAGAGGGGGAGTGCTTCTCTTGGTTCCGGCGCTTCTCAGGTATCAACATGCTCCCAGCACCATGCCTCAAAGAGGACCGATGCTTGTGCTTCTGGGGCTTTCCCTGATGCTCGGCATCATGGTCCTTCGGTGCCAACAAAGACAATGTCAAACCCGTACGTGCCCTTGGCATCAAGTCCAATGCTGAACGCTGCTCCTGGGCCTACTCTCAGCACCTGTCAAGAGATGGAGACCCTCTTGATGCCGGTGCACGCCCAGTGGATGTTGAAGCCTTGGCAGCCTCAAGGTCAATACTTCCGGTGACAATGTTGATGCATCAGTCTTCGAGGAGTGTGGGTCAGTCACAGAAATCACCTGATTGCATTAGGCGCGCCTTTAGAAGCCACTGGGGGTCTGAGACATCAAAAAAGAACTGCAGCCAAATCCCCAATCTTGAGCCGAAAAGGAAAAATTATGTTCTTACCTGATAATTTTCTTTCCTTTACCAGACAAGTCAAGACTAATGGGCTGTGTCCATCCACCCAGGGCTGTGGAGTCGGAGTCGTGGAGTCAGAGTCGGCAGCAATTTTGGGTACATTGAGTCGGAGTCGGCAAAAATGTACCGACTCCTCATACATTTGAATAAAGTACTTCTCTGCTGTGAATAAAGCTTAGTACCTAGTTGTTTCACTAGTGTGAAGTCCAGCTGAACTATTTTGCTGGAGAGCTTCCCTCTGCTCAGTCTCCCTTTGCATTTACTGACCTGCTGTAGAGCACCTCCTCTCTGACCCCACAGTGAACTTAAGCTCCAAGAGAAGATCATTCAGCACACACAGATAAGGCAGCAGAGAGACTCCACCCAACTTCCTGAAACTCATAAACCACTGGATGAAGCTAAAGCTATAAATATTGGTGGTAATGGTAACTCAGGTTCATCCTCTTCAAATGAAGAAGAGAATTTTCAAGCCTATTTGGACAAAATGGAAGTTTCCAAAGCAAAGCGATGTCGGTTAAGCATGAAAAAGCAACCTGTAAATGTCCATATAAAGAAATTCATGCAAGAGTTTTTTTAAAGGATTAAAAGAAGTGGAAAAGTTTGACCGCTCATCAAAACTGACTATAGAAGAAGCCATCATTGTTTATCCAGAGATTGTCAGTGATGCAGCTAGAACCGTAACAGCAATGCCACCCACCCAAGTCAGTGTTGAAAGACTGTTTTCAGCACTGAAAATAATCAAATCAGATTTAAGGGCTTCTATGAAGGAGGATCTGGCAGAAGCAATTCTGTTTCTAAGAACAATATATTAGTTAATTTGGATTATGTTTAACAGCTATTCTACAGCTATATATGCCAAGTTTAAATAACATATAAGTTGTTTTAGGTTTTCCAAATGTTTTTGGTTTATGTAGGTTAACTTTGATTTTGTTCTAATTTCCAAAGGATGTTGTTCTAGAATTTCCAAAGGATGTGGTTGTTCCAGATTTTTATACTTGGTAATGCTATGATGACTTTATACTTGATAAAAAACAATAAACATAACCTTGTTTTTTTATGTGTGTTTTTTTGTTTAAACTTTAGGATTAATATTTATAGTTTCTTTAATAAATAAAATAAAAAGTCACAGTGACATAGATTTTAAACCCAAACATTAACATGCAGCCTCGCATGCTGCACTCTTTCAGTCAACATGCAAAAAAAATACATATTAAAAACTGAGGAGTCGGAGTCAGTGTTGGAGGTACCATAAACTGAGAAGTCGGAGTCAGAGTCAAAGGATTTTTGTACCGACTCCACAGCCCTGCATCCACCAGCAGAAGGAGACAGAGAAAATAGTTCCAAGTAAGGGTATTATGCAGCCTGAAATGTTCAGTATTTCAAATAACCAAGCAATCATTAAAAGAAAGCATAGTAAGTGTCAGACATGCAAGCCCTTTGAGCCCAGGTGCAGGACTCTACCGCTCCTGCGTGGCTGTGGGCAACTTCAAACCGCCCCCTCCTAGGAGGTTGAGTGCAAGGCAAGGTGCCATGCTGGGCTTCTCCAATGCATGTCCACACCTACCCCTGAACCCAGGGGTTCCCTTCTTCACTACTGCCAACTCCAGACTTCGCGCCTTCTGTCTCGCTGCACCCTACGCCTGGAATAAACTTCCTGAGCCCATACGTCTTGCCCCATCCTTGGCCACCTTTACATCTAGACTGAAAGCCCACCTCTTTAACATTGCTTTTGACTCGTAACCACTTGTAACCACTCGCCTCCACCTACCCTCCTCTCCTCCTTCCTGTACACATTAATTGATTTGATTACTTTATTTTTTGTCTATTAGATTGTAAGCTCTTTGAGCAGGGACTGTCTTTCTTCTATGTTTGTGCAGCGCTGCGTACGCCTTGTAGCGCTATAGAAATGCTAAATAGTAGTAGTAGTAGTAGGAAGGGACTCCATGTCCTACCAGAAACATGAGTCATACTGCGCACCAAATGCAGAGATGGAGCTGTGTTCCCCCAGCCAAGATGGAGCTGTGGCCAGAGAGACATCCGCGCAATGGTCAACCTTGAAATAGGGAGCTGTGCTCAACCTGCAGACAGGAAGAGTGTTCCACAATGACAGCAAGGCAGCGGCCACCATGCATCGAGGAAGTGACGTCCAACAGGCAAGGACAAAGCTGCAAGTCGGCTACAGAGACCGAGCTGTGCCAAAAAAGCCAAGATGGATCCGTGCTCCACCCTTGGACATGGAGTCACGCCAACCCGGAGAAGTCCAGGTCACATGCCTAGCCGGAGCAGCGCTCAAGCGAGTGACCTGCGCTTCCAACACACTAGGATACTCTAGGATCCTGGTCTATTTTCAATCAGAAGGGCCGAATACACCAGGTGTTTTTTCGCTCAGAAGGGAAGAATACACCAGGATCCTGGTATAAATATTTGGCCCTTCTGATCAAAAATCAAAACTACACCAGGATCCTGGTGTATTCTTCCCTTCTGATCAAAAATACACCACAGGATCCGGCCCTTCTGATCAAAAACACACCAGGATCCTGGTGTATTCGGCCCTTCTGATCGAAAAGAGACCAGGATCCTGGTGTATTCATCCCTTCTGATCGAAAATACACCAGGATCCAGGTGTATGCGGCCCTTCTGATCCCAAATACACCAGGATCCTGGTGTATGTGGCCCTTCTGATGAGAAACAGCTGAATCTAAGTGTATGCTACCCCTCAGACAATGAATACAGCTGGATTTAGGTGTGAGCAGCCCTTCCAGAAAGTTTTGGACATATGCAAAGAGAGTTTCTGCTGTGTCTAGCAGGTACAATAATTTTTAATGTTGTTTTCCTGATTTAAAATTTTATATGTTCATAGGGGAAGCTTTAAAATAAATGACATTTTTGTCAAATTTTAAAAAAATGACACACAGAGGCATTAAAACTTTTGCAAGTATTTTTATAGAGGACTATCTTTATTGTCATTATGAAGAAAAAAGCAGGCATCTAGCGCTCCAATGAAAACCACAATGCAGCACTGGAAATAACAAAGCAGCTTCTGCGGTACTGACAAATATAAATACCCCCCCTTCACAGACCCTTGAAAATGCCACCAGTCCCCTACAACTCCTCTTAGATCTTCCCCCCCCCCCCCCCCCCCCATCCCCTTACAAGAGAGAATGCAAATCTACTTTGCTATTGTTTGGAGATGGCTGCTGTAGGGGGACCAGCTTCAACTTTATAGTCATACTGTCTCCTGTGGACCAGATAAGCTTATCCCATTTCCCCTCATTTATCCTCAAGGAGATAAGAGTTTTCAGTTTTGGCACAGTATAAGACATCACAAGAACTAAATATAAGAAAACCACTGGACTGCATTAGGGGCTTATATAGCCCATGTAGTTATGTTTAAACAAAAGAGATCTGCATGAAACAAAATATTTATTTTTATTTGGAATTATAAAACCACTTGCCCCGACACATGTTCAAAACAATCCATTTGTGTATCTAAAAGGTAATCTTCTACAAAACAGATGAAGTTTAATTCTACTTCCATTTAATTTCAATATATTCCATCATCTTTATAACACCAGATTTCCCATGCCAGATTGCAACAACAGTTAAGATGAACCCATTAGGAAACAAGATATCCTCACTGAAATCTGTCCATCTATATTGCACAGAATAACAGTGAAGAAAAATGACTACAAACTACAGAGTTTATAATTGCTGTTTCTACCAGTTACAATACATTTTGAAGCTTTTTTTAATGCTATTCAGTTATGTCTTATCTTCCACCTTGTAAGGCATGCCTATCCAACTGAAACAGCTTTAGACTTGTTACAAATGGAACAACAATAAAGAACGACAACGTGGATCAAACAACTCATAGGTTTGCTTGCTTTGTTTTGATTGTATGGCAATGACGGCTGCGCAGGGGAGTGGAAACAGAGATTAACCAAAAGGCTTACAGTGGACTAGATAGGCTCACTTCCACTGCAGCCTATTAAACCTCTTTGATAATGCACGACAAAGGGTCCAGGAGAACCTGGAAATAGAGGACTAGAGAACCAAAGCGCTGGGTTATGACTACTGATCGCTGCATAAAGCAGCGGCGGCCGTCAAAATAAACAACCGTCCCAGTCTTAAGGTAGTGCTTAACAGATCCGGAAGATCCCGGGGATCCCGCAGATCTGGCTTTTACACCGCCCCCAACTTCCTGCTCCCCGCTCTCACCGGTGGAATGTTCTCGCTATCACCACTCTTCTCCAGGAAGCCGAGACGGAGCAGGCTGCTCTCGGTGCGGCAAGGCAACTTCTCTTGCGACATTAAAACATCCTCCAGTGACAGCAAATTCTCCTCGCGACCTAATCCCGGCGGCACAGGGCAATAACCCTCCGACATGGCAGCGCGGGCACTCGAAACTCCCGCCTGTCTGGGTCACGCGCCGGGTGGAGGGTGGGGGGGGTCGCACACAGTACCAGTCAGAGCGCAGGCGCATCAACCACTACTGTCTGTCTCTCAATGTCGTCACTCTCCAGGCGCAGTTGCTACCGTACGGACGTCATCGTTTCGCGCAAAAGATGGGGTTTGAAAGAAAATTGGGCACGCGGGAATGAGGTTTAACAACATGCGTACTGATATTTTCCATTATTTTCCATAATTTTGTTTCCGTATTTATTGAAGGATTTTTGCAAACTACTATGGTATTTAATAGATTACTAGTTAGTATTCCTGCTCTCTCTTATTATCCTGTTTACTTCCACCACTAGCTTCTGGCGGCTGCTTTTGTTATATGTTCCCTTTTGATGCTTGTCATTATTTGATGCTGTTTCACAGATAGGCGTGCTTTACAAGAAGTAAACTGAAACTCACATGAGTCAGAATGCCAAACAGACGATTTTAAGTTTAGCAATCGTAAATTGCATCTGTAAAATTTTTGTAATAGTAAATCATATAAAAATGAATGCTAGTGAGAATACAGATCATTAATACAATAAAAATAAAAGTTTCCTAGAGCCAATTGTAGGTGAAAGCCAACTACCACCAGGGGTAGCTGTGCGCGCACTAAGTAGTAATAGTTTAGAACAGTATACAATGATGGGCGTATAAAAGAGGTGCAACTCTAAGAATGCTGTGGTCTCATAGTTCATGTTTGTTTATTTATTAGGATTTATTTACCGCCTTTTTGAAGGAATTCACTCGAGACGGTGTACAGTGTGAATAAATCAAACATGAGCAATAGGCAATTTCAGCAGTAAAAATATTCAAATAACAATAGGGAGTATGGCATAGTATACTATTTACAGTGTTGTAATAGAACGTTTTTGACAGAGAAGGGTATAAGCAAAGATGGAACATATAGATAGGTAAGAGGAGTTAGAAAATAAGGTGACTAATTTAAAGAACAGTACACGAGGTCAGAGAGATGGTTAAATATTATCCCAGCTAGGGTTGGAGAGGGCTTGAGAAGTGTTTCTTCTATTATTTTAAATTTCTGTAGGATACACTGTGCAGTACAGATACATAGAAAAAATTCTTGCTTCATGGAGCTTACAAATCCAGGTATGACACAGGGATAGGACAAGTAATTTATAATAAACATGTTTTATGTGAGAGAGTCAGAGTTTCTAAAAACAATCCCAAATAGTTGAATCTTTAAGCAGGACATGAACACGCCAGAGATGGCGCAAGATGCACCAAGTTAAGAAGGCTGTGTTAAGGGAAACAGTATTATGCAACTTGGGTGAATCTCTTCATAAAGGTGGTTATTAAATCTCAAGAAAGAAAGTGTGGCATCCACAGTTAACAATGGAGAAGAAGGGCACAAGTAGCAGCTTGTCAAACAAATGGAGATTATAAGGAGGGAGACGAGTGCATTTGTAGGTGAGAAGTAATTTAAACCAAATGCAGAAACAGCCAATGTAGTAGAGTTGTGAGGCAAGTGGTAACAGTTAAAATGAGGCTGAAGGAAGAAAAGTCATGCAGCTGAATTTTAGATAGATAAAGAGAAAGGTAGCTCAGTAGGAGACCTGTGAGGGTGTGACAAAAGCATGGATAAGGGTTTTGATATTGTGTTTAGAAAGGTCGCTTTTCAAATTTTCAGGTCATCCATATTGAATATGGATGAGTTAAATTAGTAGTGTTTCTTAATCCTATCCTGGAGGTATACTTATCAGATTTACAGAATTGCAACAATTAATATCCATGAGCATGCAGGGGTCATCAGCTGAAAATTCTCCTAATTTAACCTGTGATTCGTCTTCTAGCTTATAGTGTGTAGTGCTGAAAATCACTGATAAGTGCCTGACTGCTCTCGACTCTAACTGTTCTTCCATAGCCACACACGTTTTAGGCACCTAAATTTAAGTGTATTGTGAAAATAACATTCCTGAATTTTGTATGGAGCACCATTATTCTGTAATTGCATAATTCGAAACCATGCCCCTGTTCCGCCCCGAAACACCCATGACCCTCCCATATCCATGCCCCTATTTGTGGATTGCGCGTAAATTTTAGGTGCGGATCCCACACCTAACTTTATGCATGTTGGTTCCAATTATATCTAAGTAATGCCAATAATTGCTTGTTAAAAAACCAATTATTGGCACTAATTGGATCATTATTCTATTAAATTGTGCATGCATATCTGGAAAGCACCTCAATTTGCATGCAAAAGTTTGAGTGGCCTTTATAGACTCAGGGGGAGGGGGTTTTTCATCCCTTGAATAGGGATTGCACCCACTTGTCCTGAGCACACTCCACCCAGTCATGTGTTGATTACATTTAGACTTCCCGAGAGATGATGTCTCAGACAATAGGAGCAGAGATTGGCCCTTATGAAATTTCTGATCATGCACTGATTTGGGTGGAATGGTGTGCTCCTGGTACTCAAAGAGGGATTTATTACTGGAAGTTTCCAGTGGATTTATATGAAGATGGGGGATTCATAAAGCATCTTAAATTGTTGGAAAGATTATAAGACTGTGACGGGGTGTATGTCCCGTCACGGGGAGGTGGATTGCTACAGAGACCTTAGACCACTTCAGACCAGGAGGAGATAAGCTTGTGGACAAAGACACATAGGCATTTTTGATATGACATCTAAATCTGATTTTTGGATGTTTTACAAAAAACGTCCAAAAATCCAGTAGCAAACATGGCCATTTTCAAGCCAGTAAAATGTTGAACTTTTTGTTTTTAAAGTGGCCATTTGCTATATGTTTTTGTGCTCAGTGCATCTATCTTTTCGGACCATTTTGGAAAACCCATCCAAGGAATAAATGCACAAAAACAAGCCATTGGGATGTATAGGGGGCCAGCATTTTTAGTAGCCTGGCCACATAGACATCCCATCAGAGCAGTGGGGCACCCTAGGGGGCACTGCAGTGGACTTCACATAAAAGGTCCCAGGTACACATCTCACCATTACCCCCCTTATATTGTATGGTGAGCCTCCAAAACCTGCCAAAAACCTACTGTACCCAACTGTACACCACTAAAATAGTCTTACGCCTGCAGATGTCAACTATATGTAGGTACAGTAGGTTTTTGGTGGGTTTTGCAATGTTCATACTTTCCACAGCAAGTGTACCAGTTAGAGTGGGATATGTGCTGCCCTTCCTCTACAGTGCACTGTACTGACCACTAGGCTACTCCAGGGACCTGCTTGTTGCCCTAATAGGAGTGGCCATAACATCTGAAGCAGTCATAGAGGCTGTTTCTTTCACTTCTTTGAGGGGTGGGAGGGGGTCAGGGACCACTGGTAGAGTAAAAGGGAGTCATGCCTTAATCCTGCCAGCGGTCCTCTGATCATTTAGGACACCTTTTTGTGACTTAGACGTGATTGAAACCGGTCTAGACCATAACGTCTAACTTTTAGCCCTGGACGTTTTTGCTTTGTTCCATTATGGCAGAAAAGCGTCCAAGTTTTGGGAATGCCAAAATCACACCTCCTTGTGATTTGTATGCACTGCAGAGAAAAACTTTTCAAATCTGAGTTTTGAAAATCGCGATTTGGACATTTTATTTATTTATTTGTTGCATTTGTATCCCACATTTTCCCACCTTTTTGCAGGTTCAATGTAGCTTACATTATTCCGTAATGGCGATCGCCATTTCTGGAATGAGAAATACAAAGTAGTATTACATTAAAGTTCATAAATGTTGAAGTAAATTATAAAGTAAGTTAGATAAACAGTTCTTCCATATCATCAAGCAGATCAATCCATAGACTGGTGGGTTGTGTCCATCTACCAGCAGGTGGAGATAAAGAGCAATCTTTTGCCTCTCTATATGTGGTCACGTGCTACCAGGAAATCCCCAGTATTCTCTCTGTCTAGCAGGTGTGTGGTCACACACAGCAGCTCTGGCTTGGTCTCCATGCCTATTAATTTAGGCTGGGTTGAGGGCTCTTCGTGAGCAAGTGCAAACCTGGTGGTGCCAGGTCCCTCCTTTTCTCCCCCTCCCGCTGGCTCCATAAAAAAAAACAAAAACATAACAATCTTGAAGCAGAAAAGATTTTACGTGCAGCTGCTCACTGGGACACAATTCGTTGCAGCTCGGAGCAAGAAGCAGGTAATTTTACCTTTTCCTAGCGGGCAGGGGGTTCCCCGAACGTTTCCCTCGTGGATCATGGCGTCGGATGGTAAGGACGCGAAAAAGCGCTCCCCGGACCGTGATTGCGCAGCTAGTGGGGAGGCGCGGGGATCGGAGGCAGAGAAGCCCTTTTTGGGCGCCCTTCCGGACTTTGCTGATTTAGCCGGTTTTTCCTCCGCTGGGGCTTCTCAGCCAGATGTGGTGCGTTTTCTCAAAGGGGTTAATCACCTGCGCCCTCCTCTACACTTGATAATGCCTACATGGAATCTCAATCTGGTGCTGCGGGCCTTGCAGAAGCTGCCCTTTGAGCCATTATCGCGGCTCTCTGAAGGACCTGACGTTGAAAGCAGTCTTTTTGGTGGCAATCACTTCAGCCAGGAGGGTTTCCGAGCTCCAGGCGCTCTCATGTAGAGAGCTGTTCCTGCGGTTCATGGAGGCAGGAGTGTCTATTCGCCCAGTGACTTCCTTCCTGCCCAAGATTGTTTCTCGCTTCCATGTGAATCAGCAGCTTTGTCTACCCTCCTTCCATAGGGAGGATTATCTAGAGGAGTATTGTGCTGTCAGATGCCTGGATGTTAGATGAGTTATCATCAGATACTTGGAAGTGACCAACGATTTCCGGAAGTCGGATCACCTGTTCGTGCTGTTCGCGGGCCCCCATAGGGGGCTGCAGGCATCTAAACCTACCGTGGCACGTTGGGTCAAGGAAACGATTGTGGCGGCTTATGTAAATCACTTGTTTACGCTTGCCAAAAATGCTAGGACTAGGGGGCAAGCAATGAAACTACTAAGTAAATTTAAAACAAACCATAGAAAATATTCTTCACTCAATGTGTAATTAAACTCTGAAATTCATTGCTAGGGAATGTGGTAAAAGCAGTTGGCTTAAAGTACAGCAGAAAGCACCAAGAGCCTTCAGAAACGGGACACAGTTCCTTTTATTGTCCTGCATTGGACAATCGGTTTTACAATAAAAGGAACTGTGTCCCGTTTCTGAACGCTCTTGGTGCTTTTTGCTGTACTTTGGACTTTGTTCTATACTTTGGACCTTCTCTGTGTTGTTGCAAAAGCAATTAGCTTAGCAGGGTTTAAAAAGATTTGGATAATTTCCTAAAAGAAAAGTCCAAAAGCCATTATTATGGTAGAATTGGGAAAAACCACTAATTATGTCTAGGATAAGCAGCATAAAATCTGTTTTACTGTTCTGGGATCTTGCCACGTACTTGTGACCTGATTTGACCACTTTTGGAAACAGGATACTGGGCTTGATGACCTTCAGTCTGTCCCAGTATAGCAACGCTTATGTTCTTATGTTATTATGACTCCATGTATGCGGTCTTAGGCAAATACAGATTTACAAGATGTTTTGTGGATGCAATAATCAAGCGGTGTTCCCATCCCTGAGCTCAGCTTAATGTACATGGTATACAATCTGTGATAAGCAGCATAAAATGTACTGTTTTAGGATCTTGCCAGGTTATTTGTGACCTGGATTGGCCACTGTTGGAAACAGGATACTGGGCTTGAGGGACCTTCGGTCTGTCCCAGTATGGCAACGCTTATGTTCTGATGTTCTGATGATTAGGTGGGTAGCATATCATGCCTATGTTTATTACCTGACCCTTTCATATGCTGGATACACCTGAGCTCACTAAGCTGGTCTGTGGATCTGGTGATACCATAACAACAATGATGTCATAATCGATTATCTGTAAGGCTTCCTTGCTGTTATACACTAGACTCTTATGTTGATTTGATTCACTGGATTACTTCATATTTAATTCAGGTTTGTCATGCCAATTAGTTTTATTTGGAATTAGGCTCAAGGTTCGTTATATAGGAGCCAGCTCATTGCTGAGATGGTAATTGCTGAGCACTGACGAAAACAGAGGAAATCCTTTGCAATCAGCAGCAGCACACAACCACAGCAAAGGAGGCAAGGATCACACAGATGATACTTAAAGTTAGAATCCTTTATTCACATCCACAGACTCGACACAAGCCTGGGTTTTGGCCAAAGGGCCTGCCTTAGGAGTCTCTTATCGGATGTAATGGTAGTGTATAATGTTTCTGTTGTCCATAATTATTTATTAATAGTTTTGTCAACACACAGCTGGACAATCTCTCACGTGCCAAAGTTTTCACTGTTTCACTGTTCATTTATGCTACTGTGCTATTTTCACTCCTCTTTTTTTGTTTGATTATTTGCTGAGGGAGTTTGATTATTATTTTGCTCATTTTCAAAAGAGAAGGACGTCCATCTTTCGACATAAATCGGAACATGGACGTCCTCCCAGGGACGTCCAAATCGATATAATCGAAACCTGATTTAGGACATCTCCAACTGCACTCCGTCGCAAGGATGGTCAAAGTTTAAGGGGGCGTGTCGGAGGCATAGCGAAGGCGGGACTTGGGCATGCCTAACACTTGGACGTCCTTGACCCATAATCGAAAAAAAACAAGGACGTCCCTGACGAACACTTGGACGTTTTCACCCGGACCTGTTTTTCTTATTACTAAGGCACTAAAAGATGCCCAAAATGACCAGATGACCACCGTAGAGAATTGAGGATGACCTCCCTTTACTCCCCCAGTGGTCACTAATCCCCTCCCACCCTCAAAAAACATCTTTCAAAATATGTCGTGCCAGCCTCAGATGTCATACTCCGGTCCATGATAGCACATGCAGGTCCCAGGATCAGTTTTAGTGGGTACTGCAGTGTACTTCAGACAGGCGCACCCAGGCCCATACCCCCCCTACCTTTTACATTTGTGGAGGAAACAGTGAGCCCTCCAAAACCCACCACAAACCCACTATACCCACATCTAGGTGCCCCCCTTCACCCATGAGGGCTATGGTAGTGGTGTACAGTTGTGGGGAGTGGGTTTTGGGGGGCTCAGCACACAAGGTAAGGGAGCTATGTACCTGGGAGCAATTTATGAAGTCCACTGCAGTGCCCCCTAGGGTGCCCGGTTGGTGTCCTGGCATGTCAGGTGGACCAGTGCACTACAAATGCTGGCTCCTCCCATGACCAAATGGCTTGCATTAGGATGTTTTTGACACGGACGTCTTTGGTTTCGAAAATCGCCGAAAGTCAGAAACGTCCATGTCTAGGGACGACTAAATCTAGGGACGTCCAAATTTAAGGATTTGGACGTCTCTGACAGTATTTTCAAAATGAAAGATGAACGTCCATCTTTTTTCAAAAATGCGGGTTTCCCCGCCCCTGGATTTCGCCGTTTTGCAAGGACATCCAAATCGCAACTTGGACATCTCTTTTGAAAATGCCCCTCCACATCCCCTATTTTACCTTTGGGACTGTTTGAAAAAAACACCAAATCCTTTATAGTTCCTTCCAGTGGGGTTTGGCATTTTTCAAACAGTGAAAACTTTGAAGCGTGAGAGATTGTCCAGCTGTGTGTTGACAAAACTACTATAATTATGGACAACAGAAACATTGTACACTACCGTTACATCTGATAAGACTCCTGAGGCAGGCCCTTTGGCCAAAACACAGACCCGTGTTGAGTCTGTGGATGTGAATAAAGGATTCTAAATTTAAGTATTGTCAATGTGATTCTTGTCTCCTTCGCTGTGGTTGTGTACAATTGCTCAGCACTACTATTTAGAATGTCCTTTGTACAGTTTGTGAATCAAGACCTCCACTTGCTCAGTCAGCCAAGGGATGGGGAGGGAGTGTTGTTCATCACTTAAGAATGATGCTTGGATGTTGAAAGTTAGGGCAATTGGTTCTAAGGCTCCAAAGGGAGCCAGCCCAGGTGATTCTTGGCACTGTGATGACCCAACTGAGTATGTCTGGTGGGAAATAATAAAATATGAAAAAAAAATCCCCAATTAGTTGAGAATCAAGGCTCCTGGTGCCAGATTCCAGCCTGTTTCTGAATTAGCGGGCAAGAAAAAGGAGCAGGTAAGAACTTCCAGGTTTAAAAAATTCACACATAAATTAGGTAAAAATAAAATTGGTGTAGTGGTAGGGTAAATATACCACAGTAGGATCAATGGGAAGGAAAGTGGGGTTGAGAAAGGGAAATGGAACTTGATATACCACCTTTTGGTGGTATTTTGCAACTACATTCAAAGCGGTTTACATATATGCAGGTACTTATTTTGTACCTGGGGCAATGGAGGGGTAAGTGACTTGCCCACAGTCACAAGGAGCTGCAGTGGGAATCAAACCCAGTTCCCCAGGATCAAAGTCCGCTGCACTAACCACTAGGCTACTCCTCCACTCTGGGGCAGGGGAGAAGCAAACTGTAACACATAGTTCTGGAACTGATGGGGATATCCAATGAATCTGTGATGGGGCGGGGATATGGAAGTGGTGGAGATGGATAGCACACTGTGATGTTAAGTAGTCAGCGTGGACAGCTGTTAGGGCAGAAAGCTCTGCCTGTTTTCACACCAGTAGAAAACTGAGCTAAGTGGTTGGAGTCCTGCCTTCAACCCATGGAGTAGTTCTGAGCAAATGAAAGTGTGCAAGCTAGAGTGTTTGCTGACAGTCTAAACCCTATACCTACAACCTTTTCCCTCAGGACCGGATTCCTTCTTAGGACTCCTAAAGGGGCACTGGAAGTCCAGGAAAGCATCCCTGACAAATTGAGGGCTACAAGGTTAAGCTGCGAGTATTGGAAGGAATCTCTGACGTCTTTAACCTTGAAGTAAGTAGTATCTTTGTGCTTGTAAAGATGACACATTGAAATACTGTGTGAACTGGATTACTTGACCTGGACTGGACTGGATTATGTTATTGAACCTGAAACCAGCCTTCCTTGTCTGAAAGAAAGAAGCTGCACCTTCTGTTAAATCCTGTATTTCTGTTAAGTATGTATTAGAATAAAACCGAGCTTGAAATTCTGAACAGAGTTTAACTTCTGCTTGCAGGAGCTCCCAACCTGATAATAGCAGACTGTGATGAATATATATTTTTTTTATTTGTGCATTTATATTATATTGGACCAAGTAGATTGCAAAATAAAATTCGTAATTAAAACATAAAACAATATAAAACGTAATAAATAAAATTGCATCACATCTCTTGAAGCATAAAAATAAAACAGACCATAAAAACAAATTATCAAAATTAAGCCCCAGTCACAAAAGCTTGCCCAAATAAGTAGGTCTTCAGACCCTTCTTGAAACTGTTGGTGTCACTTTCTGTACACAGTGCAAGAGGTATCCTGTCCACTACTTGGAGCCCATGATAGGAAAAACACACACTTTTTTCTCTTCAAAATGTATGGGGATAGACAGAAATCTGAAGGATAGTGGTAGAAATAGTGGAGGAAATGAGGGATGAACTGTGAATCAAGTTGGCAGTAATGGAGATAGATAGTAGACTGTGATAGTAATATGATGGGAAACAGATTAGAAGGACTGTGGTGATGGTAGTGGTACAATAACATATTGAACAGCATCTTCAGCTCAATATTGAAACATATGAGTACAGTACTTTTTGAACATAAAAATTGCCATACTGGTTTAGAACAAAAGTCCATCAAGCCCAGAATCTTGTTTCCAACAGTGGCCAATCCAGGTCACAAGAACCTGACAAGATCCCAAAACAGTACAGTACATTTTGTGCTGCTTATCCTAGAAATAAGCAGTGGATTTTCCCCAAGTCCATTTTAATAATGGTCTATAGACTTTTTCTTTAGGAAGCCATCCAAACCTTTTTTAAACACCGCTAAGCTAACCGCTTTTACTACAGTCTCTGGCAGCGAATTCCAGAGTTTAATTACACATTGAGTGAAGAAATATTTTCTCAGATTTGTTTTAAATTTACTTCTTTGTAGCTTCATCGCATGCGCCCTAGTCCTAATATTTTTGGAAAGAGTAAACAAGCAATTCACGTTCTACCTGTTCCACTCCACTCATTATTTTGTAGACCACTATCATATCTCCCCTCAGCCGTCTTTTCTCCAAGCTGAAGAGCCCTAGCCACTTTAGCCTTTCCTCATAAGGAAGTCGCCCCATCCCTTTTATCATTTTCATCGCCCTTCTCTGTACCTTGTCTAATTCCACTATATCTTTTTTGAGATGAGGTGACTAAAATTGAACACAATATTTGAGGTGCAGTCACACCATGGAGCGATACAAAGGCATTATAACTCCTCACTTTTGTTTTTCATTCCTTTCCTAATAATACTTAACATTCTATTTGCTTTCTTAGCCGCCGCCACACACTGAGCAGTGGGTTTCAATGTATCATCAACGATGATGCCTATATCTCTTTCCCGGTCGGTGACTCCTAATGTGGAACCTTGCGTAACGTAGCTGTAATTTGGGTTCCTTTTTTCCACATGCATCACTCTGCACTTGCTCACATTAAACGTCATCTGCCATTTAGATGCCCAGTCTCGTAAGGTCCTCTTTTAATTCTTCACAATCCTCTTGTGCTTTAACAACTTTGAATAACTTTGTCAGCAAATTTAATGACCTCGCTAGTTACTGCAATCTCTAGATCATTTATAAATATGTTAAAAAGCAGCAGTCCCAGCACAGACCCCCGGGGAACCCCACTATCTACCCTTCTCCATTGAGAATACTGACCATTTAACTGTACTCTCTGTTTTCTATCTTTTAACCAGTTTTTAATCCACAAAGGGCACTTCCTCCTATCCCATGAGTCTCCAATTTCCTCTGGAGTTTTTCATGAGGTACTTTGTCAAACGCCTTTTGAAAATCCAGATTCACAATATCAACCAGCCCACCTTTATCCACATGTTTGTTCCCCCTTCAAAGAAATGTCATAGATTGGTGAGGCAAGATTTCCCTTCACTAAATCCGTGTTGACTTTGTCTCATTAATCCATGCTTTTGAATATGCTCTGTAATTTTGTTCTTTACAATGGTCTCTACCATTTTGCCTAGGACCGTCATGCTGACCGTTCTATAATTTCCAGGATCTCCTCTGGAACCTTTTTAAAAAATCGGTGTCACATTGGCCACCCTCCAATCTTCCGGTACCATGCTTGATTTTAAAGATAAATTACATATTAATAACAATAGTTTTGCAAGTTCATTTTTCAATTCTGTCGGTGCTGTGGGATGAATACCATATGGTTCAGGAAATTTGCTACTCTTCAATTTGTCAAATTGCCCCATTACATCCTCCAGGTTTATAGAGATTTCATTCAGTTTCTCTGACTCGTCAGCTTTGAATACCATTTCTGGCACTGGTATCTCTCTCAAATCTTCGGTGAAGACTAAAGCAAAGAATTCTTTTAATCTCTCCAGTATGGCTTCGTCTTCCCTAAGTGCCCCTTTCACCCCTCGGTCATCTAGTGGTCCAAGCGATTCTTTAGCCGGCTTCTTGCTTTTAATATACCTAAAAAATTTTTTTACTATATGTTTTTGCCTCCGATGCAGTCTTTTCAAAGTCCCTCTTGGCCTTCCTTATCGGCGCTTTGCATTTGACTTGCCATTCCTTATGCTGCTTTTTATTATTTTCAGTCAGTTCTTTCTTCTATTTTCTTTTAGCTCTAATAGCTTCCTTCACCTCACTTTTTAACCATGCCACCTGTCGTTTGGTCTTCCTTCCTTCCTTTTTTAATACACAGAATATATTTGGCCAGGGCTTCCAGGATAATATTTTTGAACAGCATATACACCTGATGTAAATTTTTGACCTTTTCTCCTATACTGTGCAAAATATAATGATAGCACAAGCAAGAGATGGTGTTAGGGGGTATAACTAGGGCAACTGCATTTGACCCCCTAGCCAGAGAGAACCCCAGGCCAGTCAGAAGCTGAAGAAGGTGCAGCCTGTTAGTAAGCTTAGGGGTCCCCTCCCAAATTTCTGCCTTGGGCCCCAGCCATATCTAACACCAGCTCTGCCAGGTTGTACATTTCAAATCTGACATATTCTAATCACAAAATAGAAAAATAAAATTATTTTTTCTACCTTTTGTTGTCTGGTCATTTTATTTTTCAAATCATGTTGGTTCCAGGCTCTGGTTTCTACATCCTTCTGTCTTCTCTTAACTCACTCACCAAGTTCTCCTGTCCATTTGATATTTTTACTCTCTCCATGTCCACTATCCATCTTCTTCCATCTCTGTACCTCTATCTTCCTCCATGTTTAGTATCTCCCTTTCTCTATGTCCCTATATTTCCCTGTCCAGCTTCTCCCCTCTCTTCATCCCCAGTACCAATATATCTCTATCCTCTCTGACTCTACCCCATCCAGCTTCTCTCCCTCTCACTCCCTCCCCTTTCCATCATCTGGTTTGCTTGCTTGATTCCCTGCCTGCCTGCCCACCCGCCCTCCCTCCCGCTGTAGGTTCAGTATTTGATCCCCTTTTCCTTCATCTCCTTGGTCTGGTAACTCTGTTTCTCTTCCCTCCCTCCTTGTACTGTTCCAGCAGTTCTCTCCCTTCCCTTCAGCTCCCCTCCTCCCTCCCACAACTTCAGCAGCTCTCTCCCTTCTCTCCAGCCCCTCCTCCTCTTCCTCCCACGTCCAACAGCTCTCTCCCTTCACTCCAGACCCTTCCTCCTCTTCCTCCCATGTCCAGCAGCTCTCTCCCTTCCATCCAGTCCCCTCCTCCTCTTTATCCCACGTCCAGCAGCTCTCTCCTTTCCTTCCAGCCCCCTCTTCCTCCCAAGTCCAGCAGCTCTCTCCCTTCCATCTAGTCCCCTTCTCCTCTTCCTTCCATGTCCAGCAGCTCTTTCCCTTCTTTCGCCCCCTCCTCCTCTCACATCCAGCAGCTCTTTCACTTCCATCCAGACCCTCCTTTTTATCCCATGTCCAGCAGCTCTCTCCCTTCCCTCCAGCCCCCTCTTCCTCCCAGCAGCTTTCTCCCTTCTCTCCAGACCCCTCTTCCTCACACATCCAGCAGCTTTCTTCCTTCCATCAAAATCCCCTCCTCTTCCCCGTCCAGCAGCTCTCTCCCTTCCCACCAGCCCTCCCAAGCCCAGCAACTTTCTCCCTTCCATCCAGATCCTCCCTTCCTTCTCTCCCTCCCACATCCAGCAGCTGTCTCCTTTCACTTCAGTCTCCTTCCTCCTACAAGTCCAGCAGCACTGTCCCTTCCCTCCTCCCCCCCACGTCCAGCACTTCTGCTTTCCCTCAATCCAGCCTGCCCCAATCCAACATCCTTCGATGCCTTTCCTCCCGAGGGTCTGGGCCATCCGGGAGCATTGCCTGCATTTTTCTGCTCCTCCCCGCTGTTGCCGTGGTGTCTGCAGCTTTCTTTTTTGGGTCATCGCTGGCAGCGATTCACACAGGCATTTCCCCCTGCCGTGTCCATCCAGCCCTCACATAAACAGGAAGTCGCATCAGAGAGGGCCAGATGCGGCAGAGCAAATGCCTGTGTGAATTGCTGCCAGCAACAGCCCGAGAAAGAAAGCTGCAGGCACCGCGGCAGCGGTTGGGAGGAGCAGGAAGAGGGAGGCAACGATGCCGGCTGGCCGGACTTGTACCCGCAGGAGGAAAGGCAGCGAGAGATATTAGATTGGGGGTAAATAGGGTGTGCCTTGGGCATGAGGGGTGGGCCCAGGCCCACCTAGGCCCACCCGTGGCTACCCCCCTGATATGAGAGAGGACTATGCAGCTTCCTTGGGTGGCATGTCTTGCATTCCTGCTTTGACTGTCCCTGAGGTATCCTTGCACAAAAACTCTCTGAATGAAACTTCAGTTGTAGTAGCTTGAAATGCAGATGGCCAAGCTGTGAAAGGAAATTGGTTTCACACCCTTAAGATTTCTCTCTACTCTTACAGTGCACAGGAGGTCCCATTCATTGCTTTCCTAAGCCAGAGATGTTATAGGACAGAGTTATAACTAAGAGTTCCTTGCTAAGGGGTCATTTTACTAAGCTGCAGTGAGCGCTAGTGTGTGCTTACCACAGCTTAAAAGGATTTACTGCAGGACATGCTCAGGTATCCTGAAATTCTAATCTGCATGCACAAATTGTGCACTAAAATATTTTAATTTGTCTGCAGGGGGGCCATGTCTAGGGGGGCGAGAGTGGGCATTTCTGTGCTAATCAGCACAGCTACATTACTGCATGTTAACTGCAGGTTTCATGTGTGAGTCCTTACCGCCTACAAAATAGGTATTGATAAGTGTTCACATGTTAATTTTTTTTAATGGCCACATACTAATGACAGCATCAGCACCTGGCCATTAATAGAGCAAGTGGAAAATTGGCCATTTTCTGGCTGCAATAAAAATGACCTTTGTGCATAGGAAAACCCCATGTAAGGCATGCTAAGCCCACTTTCTACCCCAGCTTAGTAAAAGGACTCCTAAACAAGTTTGATTAGATGTTTCTGTTATCAAGCTGATACATGATAGTACTCTGGCAAGAATATAAATTGCAGTCTTACCACCATCTGTGATATTATATAAAAAAGATATCTGCACTATGCTTTGGTGACAGTGTGACATTCACATCATAATTCTGTTTAGTAATTAGTAGGCAGTATTCTGTAGGATGAGATTATGGTATGCTTAAAGAAATGCTATGGCCTGTGCATAGTGGAGGAGTGGCCTAGTGGTTAGAGTGGTGGACTTTGGTCCTGGGGAACTGGGTTCGATTCCCACTGCAGGCACAGGCAGCTCCTTGTGACTCTGGACAAGTCACTTAACCCTCCATTGCCCCAGGTACAAATAAGTACCTGTATATAATATGTAAGCCGCATTGAGCCTGCTATGAGTGGGAAAGCGTGAGGTACAAATGTAATTAAAAAAATATACTATTAAGTACAGTAGTACAAACATTAGGGGAGATTTTCAATACCTTAGGTGGGTTTAGTGTGAATAGAGGCAGCTGGGCCAGTTCAGGGGTAGTGGCACCCTGAGCCAACTTGATTTAGCTGCGCCCCCCCCCCCCCCCCCCCCAGGTTTAGCATCTGTTCTCACGATTCAGTCTCTCTTTTCCCCTCCTTTGTCCCTCTTTCTGCAGGTCCGGCCCTGCTTCCTCGCCTCTCTCACTCCCCTGTGGTCTTGTAAAGTTTACATCAGTCGCCCACAGCAGCAGCAGCAGCAGCATGACGTTTACATCAGTCGCCCGCAGCAGCAGCATGACAGACTGACTTTGGACAACCCATCTTAGGACAGCCCTGGGTCTTCCTTTTGCCGCTTCCTGCCCACAGGAAATTACATCAGAGGAGACAGGATATGGCAGAGGGGAGACCCAGGGGCTGGCTGAAGGCAACCGATGTGAACTTTATAGGACCACAGGGGAGTGAGAGAACAGTGTTGGACCCACGAGGGGGGCTGTAGAAAGAGAAGGGGAGAAATCGGACCTGGAGGTGGTGGAGAAAAGGTTTAACTTGTAGCCCAAGTGAGGTCAGAGGTTGGGTATTTTGCTACCCTTTAATCGCCAGCACCCTGGGCCAGAGCCTCACTTGGTCTAATGGTTAAGCTAGCCCTGAGAGGCATTGTTGCTCTACAAGGTGTGTATCTTTCATTTCAGCTGGGATAAATATTGTGCACACTTCTACGTAGGGGTAGATTCTATATAGGGCCCCGATGCATTAAAGTCCTGGTTAAAAAAACATGAGCGTTAAGATTCATGGAAGAAAGTGATTTCCCAAAAACGAGCGATGGTCAAACAAAATAGCATTCAAATGAGCTGCACACACTATTCTACAGGTCGATGCATGGAAGTCCTGGAAGCCAGTTGAAATCCACAGTAGCGAGGTTGTTAGCACATGTGCCTAAAGCACCCAGTAAGCGCTGCTGCTGTTATACACATGTCCAAGAAAATTGCATCATAGACGTGCCTCCAAGGTGTGTATGATATGCATCAGGCCGTAAGGCATGGACGTGGTGAAGTGTCACAAAAGCTTAAAAGTCCACGGTTTCTACCGGTCTGCCGACTACCATTTGCACTGCTGTGCCGTGTTCAGTGCTTTGCATTGCTGCAGAATAGTGTGCTTTTGCATTTTTCTGCTCTCTTGTGTTGCTGAGTGTGAAATATTTTCCCCTTTTCCCACAATTTGGCGAGAGGCTTCCTTGGTGAGGTTTTGGGGGTGTGAGGGTATCCTTTAGCTTTTTCCCAGGGTGGGGGCAGTGTTTATATCATAAAGGCCATGAAAATGTGCAAACCATACGTATTTCTTGTTTTATTATAAGCTGTTTTGCTCTCCTTGAGTTGAAAGCAGACTTAAGAGTTGCAGGAGAATTATAAATGTGCTTTTTTTCCTGGTAAATACCTTTCTAAGGTTGTATAAATTTGTGGTTTGACATTTTGGCCTATGCTAACTTGTGATAAGTTGCTGGTCAGCAAACTAAGAGCCAGAGACTCCTATGACTAAGGACGCCTGCTGTATCCAGATAAACAATCAGAGGGAGAAGTAAGGGGTGTGGGTAACACTGTAGGTTAAACCAAAGGGTAGAGGGGCTGGTATGATGACTGGGCATACCAAGGACATTAGGTCAACTCATATCAAATAAAAACTTACGCTTTATATGACAGATTTTAAACTGTCAGAAGCTGGAAAAGGCTGGAACTGGATTTTTGCCATAAAAGGAACAGAATATTCTGCAAAGATGCATATTCATTAGGTAGGAAGGGTAATTATAATCATAGGCGGTCGGTGGCCCAACTGTTTGGGGAGGCTAAAGGGGGTGGGGTTAGGGGTGGGGCCAGGGGTGGAGCTTAAATCCATAATTGTCTAATAAAACATAGAAAATAAAAATAAAAGTCACAATTAATACCCTTTATTAAATTTAGATATTAGATATGTATCATATGTCAAAGAATAAAGTGGTTGCTCAAAGCATATACTAACCACAATCGCTCAACTGCAAAACACTATGCACAACTTTGTGCAAAAACACACTCAGAACCTTACTGTACCATAAATATTACACTGGGCAGAACCTAATACACCAATATACCACCCATACGGAAAATGCAGACCGTCAACAATATGAAACAAGGGATCATATCACAATTCTCATGTAGAGCCACAAAACACTCTAATTCATGTTTAATGTGGGATAAAATGCCATAAATAAGTAAATAAATATAAACTTTTAATGTTGAGCACCTGATTCTCAAAGTGGACATATTCCAAACACTATAATGAAAATAAAATGATCTTTTCTACCTTTGTTGTCTGGTGACTTTTTCTGATCATGCTGGCCCAGTATCCGATTCTGCTGCTATCTGTCCTCAGTGCAGGTCAGGAAGTCATCCTCGTTAAATATCTCCCTGGCAACCAAGGACACCTCTAGCCAACCCCACTCCCCTGCTCTCCCAGCAATAAGGTAAACAAATTAAAGGGCTTTCACTGCAGCTCCTGCTGTGAGGATGGAGGTAAATCAACAATTTAAACCCCTCAGGGGGGAGGCTTAGCTTCTCCAAGCCTCTTATACTGGGGCGCCTATGATTATAATTAAGATAATGACGAAAGGAAGAAAAAAGTATTTAACAGGAAACAGAACTGAGGATGGCAAGCCTCAATGTGCCTACACTAGCAGGTGGACATATTGACAGCTCCCAGGGAAAAACTCTGTTTTTATTTGCTACGTATTATACTGTATTGGGACTTAATTTGTTACTATTTCAATAATTATTGATTGTCTTCTTTGATAATTTGAATAAACATTTATTATGTCTAATAGTTATTTAGTAGCCAGAGTTTTTCTTGCCTGGAGAGTAAAAGATTTACTCTTTTAGAATGTTATGTCTGTTGCAGAGGCAAGACAGAAGTGAACAAGTGTGCACCATCGAGGTTGCTGTTTTTCTGTGGTAACTTGCCATCTTTCACTTGTTTTTCTTATCACGTTCATCGTTGCTGTTTGCAGGGTGATGTTTGGTGCATCCCCTGTGGTTCTCCTCTGGATAGTGTGCTCTAACATTTTCCCCCTCTAGGGAAAAGGTTTGGGGGTCTGCTAACATACATCATGGTGTGCCCCAGCAGGAGGAGGAGAAGGAAATAGAGGCCCAAAGTGGAGGCTCGAAGTTCTGGTGCATCGTGTCCGTGAAGAATTTGGCCGCCTTTTTAAAAGGTCTTGGCTTTCCGTAGGCCATAAAAATAAGATCTGGAGAAAGATAGCCGAGGATGTGAGTGCCCTAGGTGTCCAGAGGTGCACTGTGGAGCAGTGCAAGCATCAGTGGCAAGTTTTCCAAGGGCTCGTCAATCTAAGGCACACAAGCTGTGAAAGCATGCGAAGAGTACCAGGGGGAGGCCCTCGGTGTGGCTTGAATCTGACTCCCCTGGACAAGGCTGTGTAGCCCACCATCAGCAGGTAATGGGCCTGCATGGTGGCGTCGACATGTCAGAGGATTCTATCAATGAACTGGAAGGTGAGTTGTGTTTGTCGTGTGTGAAACAGGGTAGTACTGGTCAGTTTATTTATTTATTGTATTTGTATCCCACTTTTTCCCACCTATTTGCAGGCTCAATGTGGCTTACAAAAACCTATTATGGCATCGCCATTCCAGGAGACAGGTACAATTGGTGTTACAATAAGATCATGGATGAGGAGAAAAGAGCAGAATAAAGTTATAGAAGGATGACTGTCAGATTAGGGTGAAGTGGTAAGGTGTTATGATAAGCTATGGATTCTTTTTGTAGGTCTTGTTGAAGAGATAGGTTGTCAATGATTTACAAAAGTTAGTTATTTCATTGATCGCTTTCAAGTCAGTTGGTAGTGCATTCCATAGCTGCGTGCTCATGTAAGAGAAGCTAGTCGCATGTGTTAGCTTGTACTTTAGTCCTTTGCAGTTGGGGAAGTGCAGATCAAGGAATTTGCGGGCTGATCTTTTAGCATTTCTGGGAGGCAGGTCCACGAGGTCTATCATGTAGCTCGGGGCATCTCCATGGATGATTTTGTGAACAATCGTGCAGATCTTGAACGTGAAACGCTCTTTGAGTGGGAGCCAGTGAAGTCTTTCTCTTAGGGGTTTTGCGCTTTCATATCTTGCTTTGCCAAATAGGAGTCTGGCTGCGGTATTCTGGGCTGTTTGAAGTTTCTTGATAGTCTGTTCTTCGCAGCCTGTGTATAGTGCGTTGCAGTAATCCAGGTGACTTAGCACCATTGACTGTACCAGGCTACGGAAAATGGATCTCGGAAAGAAAGGTTTTACTCGTTTGAGTTTCCACATGGAGTGGAACATCTTTTTCGTTGTATTCTTCACGTGGGTTTCGAGTGTAAGGTTTCGGTCAATGGTAACTCCCCAAATTTTCAGGTTGTTTGAGACTGGAAGAAAAAAGTTCGGTGTGGATATGGTGGTGAAGTTACTTGTGTTATGCTGTGAGGTGAGTATAAGACATTGTGTTTTTTCTGCGTTGAGTTTTAACTGGAATGCATCAGCCCAGGAGTGCATGATTTGGAGGCTTTGATTGATCTCGTTGGTGATTTCCTTTACGTTGTGTTTGAATGGGATATAAATCGTGACATCGTCTACGTATATGTAGAGGTTGAGGTTATGGTTGGCTAGTAACTTAGCTAAGGGTATCATCATTAGGTTAAAGAGGGTTGGTGAGAGGGGGGGATCCTTGGAGGACTCCACATTCAGGTGTCCATGGGGCTGAAATATCTTCGTTCGCTATTACTTTATATGATCTTGTGGTCAGGAATCCTCTGGTTGGTGGTGGGGGTGGTGAGAGAACAATGGGGTGCTGGTCATGATCAAACTGGCTTGTGTTTGGCTTTGTAGGGGAACATCTGGAGGCTTCCACAGGGTGCCAGGGCATGGAGCCCCACTTACCTGCATGGAAGACAGAGAGGATGGTGAGTAACTTGATGCCTGTGTGCCGTGGGGATGTTGGAATGGAATAGTAGTAGTGGTGGTTGATGGGGCACCTGGGCGTTATTCAACTGGATTTTGTTTGTTTTTGTAGGAGGACATCTGGTGGCGGGCAGTTCCACAGGGGTGCCAGGGCCAAGAGCACCATGTTTCAGCCTGGATGACAGAGAAGAAGGTGAGTACAGAGGGGCCTGTGTGCTGCGGGGATGTTGAAATAGGGTAGTAATGGTGTGTGTGATTTTTACCCTTTCATTTGTTCCGGCTAAGGGGTGTGGCCTCTAACACCCACCCAGGAAGGAGAGGATAAGGAGCGAGCAGAGGGAAGCAGTGACCCTTCAGCTCTTTGCTTTAGCCCCGCCAATTGTTGATGAGGAACCTCAAAATTGCCTTCCTGCCCCTCTTCCTGCTGAGCCATGGCAGGATCGGTGCAAGCTGTGGGAGAAGCAGGAGGAGTGGAACTCTGGTGTCAATAGACTGCTGTCAGATGTAGCTGGTCATGTACAGTGTTTAAGATGCCTTATGCAATCAGATGCAACTCATGTCAGATGCACAATGTCAACAGCTGAACTTGGTAGGCAATGCACTATTGGAGGAGTTGCAGGAGTCCAACAAACGGGTGGAGAACCTGCTCCAGGGGTTGCATGAGCAACTCGAAAGGCAGCAGCAGCAGCAAGCCGAAAGGTATTTTCAGGAGCAGCAGCAGCAGCAAGCTGAATGGCATTTTCAAGAGCAGCAGAAACAGTTCAAGATGCTGTTTCAGAGCCTCTGCCAGGAGCTGAGGGAGCTGCGGTGCGAAGGCTTGCATGATGACCCCGCAGGCAATTCCCAATTCTTTCTGTCTGATGCGTACATAATATTCCCCCCACCCATCATGTGCACATCTAATTGTCTTCGCCCTTGTTATTTTTTCTCTAAGCAGCAATGTATACCACCCAGTTTACATTCACGCCCTTAAATCCCAGCCATGCTCCCAATTTTAAGTATCTCCCATGACCAATATATACATATTATTCCTCCCCACCCATTGTCTATATGTGTATAGGTCACCGAGACAGTCTACCTGCCTTCATGTCGCCTCGACCGGTCGTTTCCTCAAGCCCTTCTGTGCTCAGATACAGTACATTGTGAATTGTTTTGTAGGCCATAGTGTTCCCCCAACTGAAAGCAACATCCACTAACACTTGTCTTTTTGTGCCCACACAGGAAACTCCATAGCCATACCCTATGTCGCCTGTCAGAGCTCCCCCCTCCAAACAGCAGGTAGGGTAATGTACTTATGTGTCCCCTGCAATATTCAATGATGCCCCCATACTATTCAATTCACTGGTTTGCAACATGCACTCCTAATGGTTCTTTCTACCTACAGGGCCACAAGCTGGTCCAACAGTCCTGCCTGATAGCGTGGGACACAGTGAAGATCTTTAAAAGTTAAGTGCCAAAAAACTGGGTGCTAAGCTAGTGTTCTATACTGGCAGAGATGCGAGCCAAATCTGTGTTAGAACGCAAGTGCAACCTCTATGGTTGGTGTAAATGGTGGCACCTAATTGCAGCAGTTGGGTGCATAAATGCAACTATTCTATAAAGTGTGCGTAAGAATAGTCAGAACCAGGGTTGCCAGATGGGAAAAAGAAAAATTCCCAGCCCAAAAATAGCCCAAGCTGTCCGCTATCTGAGGAGCCAGGGAAGAGGGGGTGTCCCACCAGTACAAGTGCGCTTGCTGTTTTTACCTCCTCTTCCCACATGGTCACTCTCGTACTAGCAGGGCTGATGATGAGTCAGCTGATGACCTCATCACCCGGCCTCATTCCGGCTCCAAATTTGACCAATAGGGTGAGTACTACAGACAAAGCCAGAGCCAGAACCAACCGGCATGGCCCACACAGATACCCAAAACCTGCCCAAAAAGTCACAACCTGTGACTGGAAAAGTGCCCGCAGAAACTTTTTAAAAAACGCCCAACTCTGCAGGAAAACCGCGGAGTTGGAAATCCTGGTTGAAACACCCCTGACACTCCCATGCCCTTCCCACATTAACGCCCCCTTTGCATTTGTGTGCAAGAGAATTTAAGTGCGCTGTTTAATTGCACTGTTACTGCCAATTATTGATATTTATCGCCAATTAGTTAATTATATTACATGCATAACCGACCCTATTCTATAACCATGTGTCCATTTGCACGTCTAACTTTGGGCAACAATTATAGAATTTGGGGGATATTGTGCACTGGAAAGGGTGTTTCAGGGTTAAAGGGTGTGCTGATACAGTATATACATATGCTCTAATTTCATTCTTGGTTCATATCTAGGTAAGGACGTAAAAGACTTGAAGCAGTTCAGCATAAAGTAATGAAAATGTTATGGGGTTTACATCACAAGACATATGAGGAGAGACTTGAGAACCTGAACATGTATACTCTGGAGGAAAGGAGAGATGGGATGATATGATACAGACAGTCAAATATTCGAAAGGTATTAATCTACAAACAAACCTTTTCTAGAGACGGCAGTGTGGTAAAATAGAGGATATGAATTGAGGTTGCAGGAGAGCTGATTCAGCAATAATGTCAGGAAGTACTTTTTCACAGAGAGGATGATAAATACCTGGAATGCCCTCCCGTGGTTGGTGATGGAGATAAAAATGGTAACGGAATTCAAAAATGCATGGGATAAACACAAAGGAATCCTGTATGGAAGGCATGGAACCAAACAAGCTTAGCAGTGATTAGATTGCAACACCAGTAATTGGGAAGCAAAGCCAGTGCTGGGCAGACTTCCATGGTCTTTGCCCTGATTGTGGCTGCACAGATTTGGATGAGCTGGAGTGGGGCTTTGATGACAACTTCAGTAGTTGGAGAACAAGCCCAGTGCCGGGCACACTTCTATTATCTGTGCCCTAAAAATAGGAAGGACAAATCAAGTTCAAGTATACATATGTAGTATTACATCATACCTTATACCAGTGTTTCTATTTGAGCCTGCAAATAGGTGGGAAAATGTGGGATACAAATGCAATAAATAAATAAATTTAGGTCCTGTTCAAAAATCAATGACACAATCAAAGTGGATCTTACTGCTGTTTCTTCTAAGGTTTGTTCCAGTATAGCTGATATATTATGGGTATCCAAATTTGCGTTTTGAGGTTGTTGTTCTTTCTCCATTTCTCCTTTGGGAATAGAAAGATAATATAACTTATTTATAGGCGGAACTGTTTCAAGAGGCATCTTTAATACTTCATTAAGATATCTTTTAAACATATCATATGGAGTAATCCCAAGTAACTTAGGAAAATTCAGCAAACGCAAATTTAGTCTCCTATTAAAGTTTTCAATCTGTTCAATTCTTTTTTGGATATCAGTGTTATCTTTTATCGCAGCTAGTTTAAAGTCCTGTAAAGAATTGACATTCTTTTGCATGTTTTGTATTTTTTCAGCTATCTCTGCTTGTAACAAGTCCACTTTAGTATCTAACTCTATAAGTTTATTATTAAAGGCACGAACTTCACCTGATGTTTGCTGGAGGGTTAAATCCATTTCATTCAACTTTTTCCATATCATTCCGAGATTTACCTCCTGTTCTTTCTCCGAGGCTCCTGCCTCTACTCTCCATGTCTCCCGTAACGAGTCCAGCCCCTCACAGGAGCCCGCTGCCAAAACACTTCCGGTAGGCTGTAACACTCCTCCTGGAGCCGTCAGCGACGCCGGACAAGGAGGTTTCAATGTTGCTGGTGGTGAGAGCGATATTTCCTCTCCCAGCAGGGACTCTGCTTCCCCAGAAGTTCCTGCTATGGGATCCGTATCTCTTTTTTCATGGGAGACTGGTGCGAAAAACCGCTCAAGCCCCGGTTGTGACGATGAAGGAGTCGAAGTAGGTGGGGGAACTACTCTCATCAACCCCTTACGTTTAGTATGGGGCATCTTTAAGCAAGAAAACGTTCTTTCACCGGTCGGCACTTCAGAGCTGCTTTCAGCACGTCTTGTTATTCCGCCCTCACCTTGTGGAGTTAAAAGTCACTTCTGACCAAGGTTTCCTACACAGAGACAGCTTTCAGACCTCTCTGGGAGACACCATATGCATTAGCCGTGTGACCACAACTTGCTGTACTGTATATTTGTTTCCTTGGGAAGCACAACACCAACAGCAAACCATGAGAAACCTTTATGAAATTGCTAACTTTTTATCAGTGGGGGGTGGGGCAATAGACTGATTTCACCGATATTGTAATCATGCCAGCTGCCACTACTGAGAGGAGCTACATGAACAGAAAGTCCTTCTGCTCTCTCAGTATGCAGGTAACTTACTCTGCCAAACATCTCATAACAGTGTTATGGAAAAGAACCTGGGCTCCTGCCATGAGTCTTTCATCCTTTGACAATCAGCCTTTGCACATCTCTTTTTTTAGTAACTCTTCATTAGCAGAACAGACTGCAACCATAACAATAAAAAAAAAGATTTCAAGCCAGATAACAGTCATGATGGTCCATTTCTTTATAGATCTAGCGTATGTTACATTCAGATCCTATTTGAAGACACAGTTTTACCTATTATCCTTCAGGGAGCTGGGTTTGGAGTTTGTTGAATAATGGTGGACTTCTATACTATACTAAGGGGCTTATTTTCAAAGCACTTAGACTTAAAATGTTCCATAGGTTACTATGATGGGCATTTTCGATATGACGTCTAAGACCAGCAAAACGTCCAAAATTCAAGTGGGGAATATAGCCATTTTCTAAACAGAAAAACATCTTTCTTTCTTTTTTTTCAAAAATGGCTATTTACTAGATGTTTATGTGCTCTGTGCGTTTATCTTTTGATCCATTTTCAAAAACAAAACGTCCAAGTGAAAAATGCACAAAATCAAGCAATTGGGATGTAGAAGGAGCCAGCATTCTTAGTAGACTGGCCACACAGACATCCCAGGAGAGCAGTGGGGCACCCTAGGGGGCACTGCAGTGGACTTCAAATAAATGCTCCCAGGTACACATAACATACATAGTAACATCTCACTGTTACTCCCTTATCTTGTCTGCTGAGCCTCCCAAAACCCACTACCCCCAACTGTACACCACTACAATAGCCCATAGGGTGAAGGGGGCACCTATATGTGGGTACAGTGAATTTCTGGTGAGTTTTGGAGGGCTCACAGTTTCCACCACAAGTGTAACAGGTAGGGGGAGGTATAGGCCTGGCCCTACCTGCTGCAGTGCATTGCATCCACCTCTAGACTACTCCAGGGACCTGCATGCTGCTGTAATGGATCTGAGTATAACTTCTGAAGCTGGCATAGAGGGTGTTAAGTAATGTTTTTAATCATATTTTTGGAGGAGGGGATTAGTGACCACTGGAGGAGTAAGGGGAGGTCATCCCTGATTCCCTCCAGGTTCATCTGGTTAATTAGAGCACTTTTTGTGGCTTATTTGTTAATAAAATAGGTCTAGACCAAAACATCCAACTTATAGCCCTGGATGTTTTTGTTTTGTTCCCTTATGGTAGAAAAACGTCCACGTGTTAGGAACACACAGATCCCGCCCTTAACACACCCCTGACACATACCCCCTTGTGATTTGAATGCACTTCTGACAGATTTCACAGTTCAAAAATACCAGTTTGGATGTTTTTGTGAGTAAAACGTCCAAATGCAGATTTTTGCCACTTTTTGAATGTTTTTCTCTTTTGAAAATGAGCCCCTATGTAACTTTGTAAGTCTAAGTAGTTTGAAAATATGCTTCCACCTAAAAGTGTGTTGTGTGTTTTATTCTTAAGTATAACTGATTTTGGGGCTCATTTTTGAAGCAAACATCTAAAAAATGGCATAAAAGGCAGATGGATGTATTTCTCACCCAAAAACATCCAACAAATATAATCAAACAAAAGAAAAAAAACGATCCAACTTGCTAGTATGTTTAGATCGGGATGTCTCCAGAGTGGACGTTTCAGGGGCATGATGAGGGCGTGACATGAATGGTCTTACAGAATGAACGTCTCCAGCTCATAATGGATAGCAAAACATTTTCCTAGTGGCGGGAAAAAAACATACAAAATTAGATCTGATATAAAAGCATCTAGGGTAAGATCAAAGCTGTCTTTAGACCCATTTGCAAATTTGTGGAGTTGGAGAGTGGAGGAAGTGCTAGTTTGAGAAAAAGTTGAGAGTTGCTGAGTGCTGTGTTACTGTGTGTCTCCCTAGTTTGAACCTTAAAAGACCTGCCAATTTTGGACGTCTCCAACTGCTTTCCGTTGCAGGGATGGCCAAAGTTCAAGGGGGCGTATTGGAGGCGTAGCGAAGGCGGGATTTGGGCGTGCCGAACACTAGGACGTCCTTGACCCATAATGGAAAAAAAGGACGTCCCTGACGAGCACTTGGACGACTTTACCTGGTCCTGTTTTTCTCACGACCAAGGCACAAAAAGGTGCCCGAAATGACCAGATGACCACCGCAGAGAATCGGGGATGACCTCCCATTACTCCCCCAGTAGTCACTAACCCCCTCCCCCCCTCAAAAAATATCTTTCAAAATATTTTTTGCCAGCCTCAGATGTCATACTCAGGTCCATCACAGCAGTATGCAGGTCCCTGGAGCAGCTTTAGTGGGTGCAGTGCACTTCAGGCAGGCGGACCCAGGCCCATTCCCCCCTACCTGTTTTGTTTGTGGAGGAAACAGTGACCCCTCCAAAACCCACCACAAACCCACTGTACCCACATCTAGGTGCCCCCTTCACCTGTAAGGACTATGGTAGTGGTGTACAGTCGTGGGTAGTGGGTTTTGGGGGGCTCAGCACACATGGTAAGGGAGCTATGTACCGGGGAGCTATGTACTGGGGAGCAATTTCTGAAGTCCACTGCAGTGCCCCCTAGGGTGCCTGGTTGGTGTCCTGGCATGTTAGGGGGACCAGTGCACTAGAAATGCTGGCTCCTCCCATGACCAAAGGGCTTGCATTTGGTTGTTTCTGAGATGGATGTCCTTGGTTTCCATTATCGCCGAAAATCAGAAATGACCAAGTCTAGGGATGACCATCTCTAAGGACAACCAAAATTTCAAGATTTGGACGTCCATGACCGTTTTATCGATACGAAAGATGGATGTCCATCTTCTTTTGATAATACGGGTTTCCCTGCCCCTGCATCAGGACATTTTGCGAGGACGCCCTCATCAAAACTTGGATGTCCCTTTCGATTATGCCCCTCCACGTCTCCACAAGATAGCTAGCAATACAGATGTTTGAATTTGATTATGAGCTACATGTGTAGACGTTTTGTGGAGATTGATCTTCAATGATGTATAGTTTTTGTGATAATCCCCACCTTCCTATAATGGTTCTTTTAGTGGGAGGTGGCTTTTCATCTGCTCTCAGCTTTCAATACCCAACTGTTTTGCTCTTCATTCTCTCCTCCTAGTATCAGCCAACTACACCTAGGAAGCCTTGATCCAGATGGACTCTGCTTTTGCCATAGTCTGCAGGTAAGCACAGACCCCTCATCCAACCCTTTCCCTTCTGTTAGGAAGCAAACCTGAGACATGCTCTGCCCTAAGTATCTGCTAACCAAGGACTCATTGCTTTTTGTAGGTCCTAGATGCAGGACAGGATAGAGCACTGGCACTGGTCAGCAGGAACACAAGGGACAACAGTGGACTGTGATACTGATACTGTTTCCAGCCTATGTACATATGTCTTGTTCTCAGTTGGACACAC
Source organism: Microcaecilia unicolor (assembly GCF_901765095.1). Classification (NCBI taxonomy): domain Eukaryota; kingdom Metazoa; phylum Chordata; class Amphibia; order Gymnophiona; family Siphonopidae; genus Microcaecilia; species Microcaecilia unicolor. Next base: position 169,781,140 of record NC_044035.1, on the reverse strand, counting down.
CTAGTTGTGGCTGCCTGGGGGGGGGGGGAGAGGCCCTGGGAATGGATCTGTGCACCATTTTCTCCACTGGACTCAGGTTCAATAGGTCCCCGTCTGGTGGCTTTTCCCCAGCTTTGCACCTCATGTCTATCTTCTGCTGCTTCGGGGTGTCACAGTCTGGGGGCTGGTCTCCTGCTTTGCATCTCACATGTCTCCTCAGTTGGCTCCATCTCTATTTGTGTGGTGAATCCCATTCACCTTTCCTCATGTGCCCGCCCATTCCCAGGGTTCAGAGGGGACCATTGTATGTATTGATTGTCATTTCCCAAATAGTGGACTCGCTCGTACAATCCTCCATAGTTGTGCAAATTTGAATCTTCTCTCCAGTCCTGCAATCCATTTTCATTAGGGCCAGAGATGGGGCCTCTCACCCTCTACAGACCCATCAGCATATGTCGGGGGGGGGGGGGGGGAATCATCATCCAACTACAGTTCCTTTTGTTCATCCTTCAGGCGGCTCCGGCCTGGTGCCTATACTATTCCCCTGGCCTGTGGCCTATTGATCCCAGATATGTCTAGTTTCTCCTGTGACCAAGTTCCCCTGCTGTGCAGTACCTGACTGATTGCAATTGTGATAAAATAAACATGTGTCTAACTTTTCCTTTGACTCCTAACTCATGTATATGACCCCCATAGTTGTACATGGTTGGTTTCCCTTTTCCCCTCACCAATATAGACCATTGCTGTAAATGTGAAAATATGAAGCAATTGTTTACATATCTTTCCAGGCCCTCAGCCATGTTCCTTGTGAGTAAGGAAGCACGTGGAACAGAGAGTAAACTATACACTAGGCACTGCCTCTGCATATCTGCTGGTAGCTACCAGGCAGGTTGCTGGTGCGAGACAACATACCTTTAATTTGAGCAGTTCTATGTAGACTTCGCTCGTTCTGCCTCGTTGCACCCTACGCCTGGAATAAACTTCCTGAGCCCCTACGTCTTGCCCCATCCTTGACCATCTTTAAATCTAGATTGAAAGCCCACCTCTTTAACATTGCTTTTGACTTGTAACCACTCGCCTCCACCTACCCTCCTCTCCTCTTTCCTCTACACATTAATTGATTTACTTGCTTTATTTTTGTCTATTAGATTGTAAGCTCTTTGAGCAGGGACTGTCTTTCTTCTATGTTTGTGCAGCGCTGCGTACGCTCTGTAGCACTATAAAAATGCTAAATAGTAGTAGTAGTGTGTCAACAGGGTGTGTGACTGTAGGGTCAGGGGGTTTTTGTCTGAGCAATTTTTCCCGGCTTCCCCCCCCCCCCCCCCCCCCCCCCCCCCCCCGTAATCTTGGCCCTCCCCTAGCCACACAGGTCTCCATCTTTTTATATGTACAAATATAATAGTGGTATGTTGTCCCTATATCCAGCTCCTCCAAATGACACACTGATTACGATTTATAATAAATTACTATTCTACCTATGAAAAGTTATTCCATTATTATACTTCCTCTTTGTACATCTGTATGCTGCACAAGCCAGCATGTTTAAAAATGTGAGATTAAATAAAAAACGCTACCAACAATAAAGAATGACAACTCGGATGCAGCAGCTCATAGGTTTGCTTGCTTTTTTTTGAATGGAGAGGGAAACAGAGACTGACCTATTGGCTTCAACTTTTTGACTTCATCCTGTCTCCTGTTTTCATCCAACCTCCTTGGCAGTCACCTCTGCGAGTCCTGAATGCCGTCTGCTCCCTGTCCCCAGTGGCTGCAACAACAACAAAAAAACAAGCGCAGGCCCACAGCAGTCTTCAGGCATGCCCTGTCGGCTGTGCTCGTCCTCTGGCCCCGCTGACATCAATTTCCAGTTCTGGGGCAGAGGACTGGTAAAACTGACAGCATATGCTTGAAGACTGCTGCAGTCCTGTGCTTGCTTTTTGTTGCTGTTTTTCTGCCGCTGCTATCTGCAGTAGCAGTTCAGGCGGGAGGAAGGTCAGGATTTGCCGTGGCACCCCAGAGAGTTCGCTGCGGTGCACCAGGGTGCCGCAGCACACAGTTTAGAAAACACTGACCTAAAATCAAAATCAAATTAAAATGATGCCTTAGACACCTTGGACATTTCCCTTTGGTGGAGCCCGCCAGCGGGAAATCCCACCTGCTTGCCGGTCCTTTAACAGATCTCAGGAACCTCAGCGTCCAACATCAGCATTGAAGGTGGAGTTTAGACACCATAGCTGTCAGCATTCAGCATGCAGGGACTGAAGGTGCACCAGAGGGGTAAAGGAGTAAAAGAATAGATGACTGCAAATCCCTTACCCTGCAAAACCAGCAGTAACTGCCTTTCCGGAGAGTAGAGAGGTGTCTAGCTGTGATCTGCTTGCCGGTCCTTTAACAGATCTCCAGAGCTTCAGCGTCTGTGACTATTTAGTTGCGGCCATTTACATCAGGGAAAACCTGGTGTAAATGCACTCAGAATGGGCATATTCTGTGACACTGCACGTAAATTCTAGGAATGCCCATGGCCACACCCCCTTTTTAGATCCAGATCTTGGAATTTACATGCATCACAGTACAGAAAACGCTTATGCATTTGTGTGCGTAAATTCTAATTAATGCCAATTAGTGTCAATAATTGTTAAGTTCAATTATCGGTGCTGATTGGCTTGTTATTCTAATTAAGCTGTGCATGCAAATCCAGAATACGCCCAGATTTGAGTGCGCAATTCAAGTCGCAGTATATAGAATCTAGGGGATAGTGCAACACTGAAAACCACAGTATAGCACTGCAAATAACAAAGCAAGCTCTGGAGCACAAACATTTGGAGCATAAACCTCTGCCCCTTCATCCCCCAACTCCCCTTACACCCCACCCCCCATCCCTTCCTAACATAAAAAATGCAAAACCAAGGAGGTTTAATAAAATAATAGAAACCGTACAAGTTTGCTATTGTTTTCAATAGGGCTGGTGGTTGGGAGGCAGGGATAGTGCTGGGCAGACTTATATGGTCTGTGCCAGAGCCGGTGGTAGGAGGTGGGGCTGGTGGTTGGGAGGCGGGGATAGTACTGGGCAGACTTATCTGTGCCCTGAAAAAGACAGGTACAAATCAAGGTAAGGTATACACAAAATCTAGCACATATGAGTTTATCTTGTTGGGCAGACTGGATAGACCGTGTAGGTCTTTTTCTGCCATCATCTACTATCTTACTATGTATGTAATAGTATCTGCGAATGTTTCGCATCTCTCAGTATGATAGCAAGCTCCGCCCACCGGATTCAGCCCGCAGAGTGGGCCAGATAGGCTCATGCCATCTCTTGTCATGAAACTTTCTTGCCTTGGCCACTATCCTAGTGCCTGTCCTATTAGCCTAAACCAAGGAGGTTAGATTGAGAACAGGAAACAGCATGAGCCTATCTGGCCCATTATGTGGGCCAGGGGTGTAGCCAGACAACAGATTTTGGGTGGGCCTAGGCAAGAAGTGGGTGGGCACCAAGTGTTCTCCCCCCCCCTTCCCCGCCCCACAACCACCAAAAAAATATCTCAGCTGGCGGGAAACTGCTTCTTTCCACCTTGGCAGTCTGCAGCAAGCATGCACTGAAAACTGAGCAGGTGCCGGTATTGTGGAGAGTAGCGTTTTTGTTACCATCAGGAGGAAGTCTTCAGCTAGCAGAGCGTGGGATCCTCACCAGCTACCGCTAAACATGTGCTACTGTTGGGCGGGCCTCAGCCCTAAGTGGGTGGGCCATGGCCCACCTAGGCCCACCTGTGGCTACGCCACTGATGTGGGCTGAAGCCAGAAGGTGGAGCTTGCCGGCAGTAGGCAAACTTCGCCAGCATTTTAGTTCACTCAAAACAATAGCAAACACTATTGAAAACAACAGCAAAAAAATGTTAGAAATACAGTAACTGACTGCTTATGCGTGGTCTATCTGTAAAAAGTCTAAAGCTGTTCCAGTTGGATAGGCAGTGCCTTAAAAGGTGGAGGATAAAGGATTTTTATTTGAAAGCTTCCTCTATTTAGACATATGTCATGAAATAAAATGGAATATCACTAAACATCTTTAAAAATTATTGTAGCTGGTAGTAACACCAGTAATAAACTGTATTTTGTGCTCATTTTTCTACACTTTTCTATAGAATACAGTAATACATGGCCAAATTTCAGTGAGGATATCCTGTTTCCTGATGGGTTCATCTTAACTGTTGTAATCTGCCTTGGGAAGCCTGGTGTTATAAAGATGAAATATATTGAAATTAAATGGAAGTAAAATTAAACTCTCCTTTCATTGGGGCATATGGAATCACATCTTAAATTCATCTCATTTGTAGTTTACATTTTAGATACACATAGATTATTCTATTTTGAGCTTGTTTCAGGGACAATTGGTTTTATAAGGCAAAATAAATATTTTGTTTCTTGCAGATGTCTCATTTGTTTAAACATAACTAAATGGGCTATTAGCACCTAATGCAGTACATTGGTTTTCTTATATTTTTTTTCTTGTGCTGACTAAACTTATCTGGTCGATAATAAAAGGAGCTCATTGTGAACACTATCCACCCTAAAAGGTTGTTTTTGTGGCTGTACATGAGGAATTGTGATATTGCATAAATGTGTGTTTTTGTTCCTAGTTATGCATCCAAAGGTTATATAATCTTTTTAAGAAAGCCAGTTAATTGTTTAACTTATTAGTGGAACATAACCAAACTTGTTTCCTTGTGCGATCTCTGGTTGCATTTTCAATATGGTAATACTAGGGCCCAGGTAAGGAACAAGTTAGTTTGAGTTAGTCTTTACTGGACCAAACTTGTTTCCTTGTGCCACCCCCATCCAGTTGAATAGGCAGTGCCTTAAAAGGTGGAGGATAAAAGAGTTGTTGTTTTTTTTTTTTATTTGACATGTACTGTATATCCCAGATTATCCCAAGCAAACTCGGGTTCATTGTGGCTTACATTTGGAAATACAGTGAGACAGAATAATAGAATTCAGTAACATCATGGGAGCAAGTCGATGGATGTGTCTGAAATATTTAACAAAGTTGAGATTAGCATGTATACCCAACTAGGCATTTAAAAGTCTGTTCTTTAATGATGCCACATGTTCAGAAATCATAGCCATAAGTATAGACAGTTATTCAAACATTATCACATGTACACACCAGAACAGGCATACATACACACATTGCAAAAGTAAATAACAACTTCTATAGCACAGTTTATGCCAAATTGTTTAACCACTCTTAGGATTCGCCATTGGGTTTAACAAGTAAAACCATGTGCATGTAAGGTCTGGATAAATGAATTAAAGCAAAGTTTTCTTTTGATATATGCACAGGAAAAAAAATGTTAAATGCTCCCAGGTTTCAACCTAATTAATGTTTGAAAAAATCTTTGCATTTATAAATATAAACTCTGAATGTTGAGTACCTGATTCTTATGATGTCTGTTTTGGTGGCCCTTTACTAGGTGAAAACATTTCTGTAAGGATACAGGGAGTCCCTATAACCTGCCCCTCCAAATGACATAATGATTACGATTTAGAGCTAATTACTACTCTAACCGATAAAACCAATACTTCCTCTGTGTACATCTGTATGTTGCACAAGCCGGCATGTTTGAAAATATCAGTAAGATCAAATAAAAATGCTACCAACAATAAGGAACAACAACATGGATAGATCAGGTGGATGCAGCAACTGATAGGGTTGTTTGCTTTGTTTTGGGTGTTCTAAAATGGTAGCTGCATGGGGGAGACGGGGGAGGGGAGACGCTTCAGCTTTTTGACACCATTCCATCTCCTGTGCTCAGTTTAACCTTCTGAGCCTAAACTGTCAATGTTGCATGAAGCAGCTCATGGTCTTTCTGCCAGCCTGAGTTTTGAGAAGGCTTAGCCTCATCATGCTTTTCATACTCTGTGCCTATGATGCCACCTGCATAGTAAGGCACTTTTCAGGAGTTTTCAATTATAACTAAAAAATACCTTGGGGGAGGGGAGGGGCGGGGCGGGGCCTCGTGCTGCGTGTGATGTCAGGCTGGGCTTCGGAGCCTAGCAGACCAACTCTGAAGAAAGCCATGGACACAGGCAGCCAGACACATAGAACGTTGGAGGTGAGAATTTTTATATAGGATTATTCTTATGGGCAAGGGAATGCTAGAGATTGGATGCATTTGGGTATAATAAGTGGAAATTGGACTTGATATACCACCTTTCTGAGGTTTTTGCAACTACATTCAAAGTGGTTTACATATATTCAGGTGCTTATTTTGTACCAGGGGCAATGGAGGGTTAAGTGACTTGCACAGAGTCACAAGGAGCTGCAGTGGGAATTGAACTGAGTTCCCCAGGATCAAAGTCCACTGCACTAACCACTCTACTCCTCCACTCTAAGAGCTGGCTAAGAGGTGTGCCTGGATAGCACACTAATATGGTGTGCTATCCAGGCACACCTCTTAGCCAGCCCTCCAGCACAGTTTTATCTATTTATTCTGCACTACACTACAACTCTAGGTGGATCACAACATCACAAACATAATCAAACATTACAACAACAAACAAAATGGATTCCAATCGACTCAAAAAGCATTGATAAAGCAGCTCACATCAGCATTTCATAGGAATAGGAGAATGTTTCTTCATATGCTTTTTTCTTTTTGTTGAAGGTAGCTAATAGTGTGATCAGTACTGTTTCAGTGCTGAGGTGAGATCTAAAGCCTGATTGAGATTCATGTAGTATGGAGAATTTATTGATGTAGTGGTTAGCTGTTGTCTGCCATGCCTTCCATTATTTTGGTTGTTAAAGGTATGGATGCTACTGGCCTGTAGTTTGAGGTGTCGTTAATGTTTTTCTTGGTGTCTTTTGGGATTGGCGTAAGCAGTATGTTGCCTTTTTTTTCTGAGGGAAACGGTCTTCCTGGAACATGTATGTCAGATGAGAGGTGAGGTGGTCTATGAATTGATTATGGGCAACTTTTATTATGTGATTGGTACAAGTATCTAGCATGCAGTAGGCAGGGGAGAATTTTCTTAACGTTTGTGCTACTATCTCATTTGTGGGTTGTGTGAAGGTGGTCCATGTCCTGTCTGCTGGGGTTCTTCTAGAGGGTGATCAAGTTCATCTGAAAGTTTCAAGGTGTGTGTCATGTTGTGTTAGATTGTTCCTTAGGTTCAGGATCTTCTCTTCGAAGAATCTGGTGAGTTCATTTGCTGATAGGGGGGTCATCATTCGCCATCATCAAAGGCTTGGTATTTATTAGCTTATTTATAATTTTGTATAATTTTTTCATGTCACTGTAGTCTGAGCCTATATGTTCTTTGTAGTATTTCTTTTTTGCCTGTCTCATTTTGATCTTGTATTTGTTTCGTGCATCCCTCCACACTTTTGTTTGTTTCACTTTTGGTTTTTGTCCATGCTTGTTCAAGTCTTCTGCAAAGGGTTTTTGGCTATTTTCAGTTCTTAGTCATACCATGGGGCTGTTTTGTGCTTCTGTCTAATTTTTGTTCTCATTGGGGCTGTTTCGTCCAATATGTTAGTGCTTCCTTCATCCCATTCCTCTAGCAATTCTTCTATGTTAGTTGTTAGAGACCATTGGTCTTTATATATGGTAGACCAGAATTTGGTTGCATTGATCTTTCCTCAAGTTTTGTATGTTGTCAGTGTTTGTGGTGGTAGTAGTGGTGGTGGGGGGGGGGCTTGTGTTCTTTCCAGTAGAGGGTTAGGTTTAGTTTGAAGTGGCCAGATCATGGGGTTTGTGTCCATCTTGGGTTCTGTATTTTGAAGTCGTTTTCCTGTGAGAATCTATAGGCTAGCAGGTCTATGGCATGTCCTTTGACATGGGTAGTGTTCACAGGTGGTTGTTGGAAGTCCCACAGTTTGAGGAATTGGTCACAGTCTTTGGAGCTTTCTGTTTTCTGGTCATCTAGGTGGAGGTTGATGTCCCCTATTAATATGGGGTTGGGGTTTGCTACACATGTGTTTGATATGAATTCCATGAAGTTGGTTTGAGTTGTTTTCCAGTTTCCTGGGGGTCTGTAGAATAGGATGCAGCATAATTGGTTGAGTAGAGTCTCATCCTTGATTCTAATTGAGGTGATTTCCAGTTTTGGTGTAATGGATTCCACTATGGCTTCTACATTCAGAAAGGATCTGTAAAACAGTGCAATTCCCCGCCTCTTTTCTCGTGTCTGGTCCAGTGTAGGATTTTATAGCCTGATAGGCATAGGTCCAGAATAATGGGGTCTTCCTTGTCATGGATCCATGTATTTTTAATGAAGGCCAAGCCAATGTCTTCCATCAGTTATCCAGTCTTTTATTGTTTCTGTTTTGTTTACTACTGATCTGGCATTGATGTAACCCACTGTTATTGGTAGGTAGTCATCTTCTGGTAGCATGATTGTGGTTATTTTCATTAGATGACGTTTATGTGAGTTTCTGTGGTTCATGGTTTCCTTTTTGATTCTTTGGTGTGCTTGGGTGTCAATTGAGTGGTTTTCATTTTTTGGAGTGCCTCATCCGGCTGTATGGATTCTTCCTTTGAAGAAGTCGGCTCTTCCCACTGTGTGACGTGGGTTGAATAATATTGGTATGTTGTTGGTTATTTTTTGAGTCAGGGCGACCATTGGTGTTATTAGTGTAAGGGTTGATAACCCTATTAGAATTTTTGTAATGTGCATGTTTCCTCTTTGGAGTGAGGGGGAGGTTGGTAGTGTGTGTGTATACATATATATATATATATATATATATATACTAGTAAAAGAGGCCCGTTTCAGATCAAATCAAATGGGCGCTAGCAAGGTGTTCGTCGCCAACACCCACCCTCCCTGGCCAACCCCTTCGTTATTCTTCCATTGCTCCGCCCCCAATGTCATGACGTTTGACACGAGGGCGGGGCCCGGAGCGATTTGCCCCCCCCCCCCCCGCCTCCCTGCCTCCCTCCCTGCCAACCCCTTCGTTGTTCTGCCATTGCTCCGCCCTCGAGGGCGGGGCCCGGAGCGATTTCCCACCCCCCACGCCTCCCTGCCTCCCTTCCTGCCAACCCCTTCGTTGTTCTGCCATTGCTCCGCCCTCGAGGGTGGGGCCCGGAGCGATTTTGGTGGCTTCACCACCACGAACCTTCGAACCTTTTTGAAGGAAGTCAGGGCTTGGCTTCACTGACGTCAGTGTCCTCAGAACGTTGAGGGTGAGTTTTATTATAGTAGATATATATATATACAAATGTATGTGTGTGTGTGTGTGTATAATTTTTTTTTTGCGCGTGTGAATGTGTATATGTGTGTGTGAGTCTGAGTTATCCCGTGATTTATTTTGTTATACCTGGGCTGGTGACTCCGTATGTAAGGAGCTGTCTCATGTGTAGGAATTTTCTTGTTTGTAGGTGTTTAGTCACCTTCTCCCAGGTATAGTCACATATGAGCAAGAATCAGGTATTAAAATAGCCTCAAAGTTTTTAGTGTAGTTTTTGATTCCCCAAGTCAAGAGTTGTCCCCTGTGCAGGCTTCATTCACATCAGAAAGTGATAATGCCTATCGCGGAGGGTCGTCCATGTTGGAAATCGTGCCACTGGGGTTCAAGGGTTCGCTACTTCACTCTCCCATGTATAGGCTCCTCTCTGAGCTGACTCCATGGCCTCTCCTTGGTCTCGGGATTTGGTGGTCGCAGTTTCCCCCGCAGGTTTGGCGCTTAATCTGCCGCATGGTGCCAGTCACTATGGTCCTGCTTTTCTCCCTGGCTCAGCAGTGTTTGTTTGAGGCTATAGCTGGGCTGACCCCGACCTCCAACCTCTCCTTGGAGATGTGCCCTGTTGTTTGATAAGCCAGGGTGATTGAGTCTCCTTTCTACCATGCCCCCTGCTTGTCAATGGTTGTAAATCAGTTCTTAGCAATGGGGTAAGAGTCCAGACCATCCCTTCCAGAGTCAAACCAGCTTTTCCTTTTCCCTATGAGTTTACATGTTTCTGGTTTTGCCCTGCCTCCTCGCCATAGATGCCAGCCTGGGTCTTTTTCTCTATCTCTTCCAGACTGTAACCTTATCCTGAGGTTTCTTGGTGCCCATCAGATACGGAGAGGGCAACAGGGACAATGGGAGGGTGTCCTACACACCACAATGGGAAAGGATTCAAGAGGGCACAGTATATAGTTACTATAATGTCATAGTACTATACAAGAGTTGGCTTGGGTTATTCTAACTTCATACCTTTTTGTTTTCCAGGATCTCAGCAATGAAGTGGTGGTGGTTGCTTTGCCTCTGCATACCGCAGGCTACCTCCAGTGAGTATCATGAATGCTGAATTTACTTTCTAAGGGAGAGAAACATGGGTCATTAATTTGTGCCTCTAAACTGTTGCATGTTGGGAATTGCAGTTTTAGCATATTGTTCTGCTGCAAGACACTAATGTGTTGGCAACAAATCGAAAAAGTTCTAGAGTCCTGGACAGAGGACTTGGCTAGAGAAAGTGCTGTATGAAGAAACTAACGTTCCACTAAATATTTCATGGATTTTTATCTCTACCTAGAATATATTTCTTAACTATTTGTAAGGTACAGGATACCAGAGTAAATGGTGGGAACATTTGTACTCAAACTGCTTTTATTGATGAAGTTTAGTTTAATAATATAAGGTCAACACAATGACATCTTCTTTAGCATCACTAATAGGCAGAAGAAAACAGTTGACTGCTGGGCTCATTAGGCATGGAAGTAACAAGATATGAAACTATTTATTACTTATCAAGCTTATATACTACCTTTCCAGTCAAGATTTGAAAGTGGTTTACAATTATATTAAAATATATAACAATATACAAAGTGATTACAAACAAAAGCAGTTTGCAGCACTTAAAAATTAAAGATAGCCTAATCAAATCAAATTTTAAATAGCTATGTATTGCACAACTTTTGAAAGACCAATAAGTCTTTTGAGAGTTTTCAGTTCATGTGGCAATAAATTCCAGAAAGTTGGGCTTCTACAAGGAACATTTAAAGAAACAACATTCAGTAATGACTCTATTCCTCAGCGACCCTCCAGACCGGTCAAGACGCTTGGGTTATGCACGCCTACCAGCAGAGGGAGACTGAGAACACTAAAACTTAAACCAGTATAAGCTAGCAGCCAAGCCAACCCCCAAGCAGCCAGTAAATCTCAGTCTCCAGCAGAGGGTAGACATGCAGCCTGAGCAGTCAGTCTGGTCTGGTAGGATTAGATTTTCTTAACTAATACCCTGTACTTGGAATTATTTTTGGTTGAGTGCTTCAAGAAAAGCGGGTCCAGTGGGATTCGCTTTTCTCTGTGGAATTTAGCCGGTGTGTGGCTTATTCCCCAGCTGGCCTTTGGTTAGGCAGCCATGTGCCTCGGCTCCTGTTGTGACAGGAACCTTGAGCGCCATAACTTCTGGCAGTTTGTAGCTTTGAAATCCTCTTTCTGAACTTTCTGCCTGTTGCCTTGGCTCCTGCTATGGCAGGAACCTTGAGTGCTTAGTCCCTGTCAGCTCTTAGCAACTGGGCTTTTGTTGTGAGTGTAAAAGAAAAAGAAACAGTGTTTGGCTGCTTGGCAGTGCTTGACTGTGTTGTTTGGGAAGCTGACAGAGAGGCCTGGGGATTTTGAGCAACTTTGAGAGAGCTGGGACATTAGGGTGTACCGCTTTAAATTCGCGATGTCAGCGGGAAAGCCGTCGCACTGCCATTCTTGTGCGCTTCTTGACCAGTCTGGAGGGTCTAGAGGAAAGAAAATTAGCAGGTAAGACCTAATTTCACCTTCATATAGACCTTTTTAAGACTCCTGAAAGAGGCATCCAGGAAAAGAGACTTGAAGAAACTGAGGGGCCATTTTCCTGAGCAGTGGTAAGGCTAACGTGTGGGTGGCATGTGTCAAATCGACACTACCGCAGGTTTAGCATGGGTACCCTGTGATAGTGTCCAAGTTGGCATGCACTGTTTCAGGCGGTAGGGCATATTTTCTATTTTCTGCCATGGGGGGGGGGGGGTTCCCTATGTTAATCGCAGTGTGGCCACATTAGCGCACACTGCATGATTACCGCATGAGTAACACATAAGCTCTTACCGCTAGATCAATGGGTGGCAGTAAGGGCTCAGGCCGTAAATAGCCACTCACTACTTTTAGTTGTAGTGAACACCCATTTACTGCCCCATTGAAAAATGCATTTTTTTCCCCGGACACAGTAAAAAATGTCTCAGTGCATGCCAAAAACATGCACCTACACTACCGCAGGCCACCTTTTACCACTGCTTAGTAAAAAGACCCCTGAATTAGTTAAGAACATAAGAATATCTATACTGGGTCAGACCAGTGTTCCATCTAACGCAGTATCTTGCTTCTAACACAAGTACCTGGCAGAAACCCAGTTGTTGAGGAGAATCCGATATTAATGCTGTCCCTATGGGAAGTCTCTAATTCAGGAGACCTATAGTAACTAGTGTGGAGATTATTACTATACCCTATTTTAATCTTATCTCAAACACTCTATCATATTATATTCACAGATTATTATTATTATTATTATTTGTGGCATTTATACCCCGCTCTTTCCCGCTCGATAGCAGGTTCAGTGCGGCTTACAAAGTGTGGTACATCGTATCACAGAGATAGTACAGATTTGGGAACAATGTATCAACGAGATGACACAATTACATAGAGTAGGTTCAGTGCAGTTTACACAGTATTGTATTGTACAGTATAGTCAATGCTACCACTATTCTAGCTAAAGTATACCTTCATTCATAGTTCAACATTATTTGATGAACGGGGATCCTCAGAGTTTTGTTTGACACCATACACCTTCCAGGAAACTTGTTCCAACATTTTTAGTGGTGTTCTTCACATCGTCATTGATCCACCTGTTTGCTTTTTTCCTATAGTGATCTATTTTTTTCAAGAATTTATGTTTAAATATATTTTATTGATGAAACACAAATTCCACTTTAACCAGAAATATCTGCATTTACATACACTTCTTCATCCTAGTTTTTTGTATTTTCTCCTGGCCCTACCACCCTCCCACTATCTTACCCCTTCCCTCTAACTTCTACCTCCTCTGTTCCTCCCCCAACCTCCCACCCTTCCCCTTCCTTCTTCTGAATGCACGTTGTGAGTTCGCTTCCCATAGCCTTCTAAATGTTCAACGTATGTCCTCTAGCTACAGGTGTCAGCGTCTCCCTAAAGGGGCTCCATCGGTGCTGAAACTGCCTAGCTTTGTCCGGCATTGATGTACAGAGTTCCATTCTTTCAGCTGTCATCAGGTGTATCATCTGTCCTCTCCAGTACTGCACAGAGGGAGCTCTAGGCATAGAACTAACTGAAAGTTGTTCAGATTGTGTGTTAAGGGAAGAAGAGTAAATGCCAGTATAAAGAGGGACCAATTAGTAGATCGCAGAATATACAATGCTGTGATGATGGCAAAATAAAAAATATCACCCACAGTAGTACAAATTTGCAACATTGGCAACAAAATCTTGAACTAATCAGTGTTTTTCTCAACATTTGCATATTTGATACCATAGTGTTGTCAGAAATCTTTGGCAACTGGATGGCATGAAGGAGTGCTGCCCTGCAATGGCAGAAGGAGCAAGTGTCTATTTTTACTGAAGCACTCGCTTCCTTTTGACATTGCAGGGCAGAGTAACTGGGTTGGGACAGAGGAATGCTTAAATTTCCAAAGGCCCTTGGTATGACACAGTAGAGCGGTTCATATGAGTTAAATATAAGCATGATCTGTATCCACAAAAATCCAACCTCCTCCCAACAACAGGTAGGACATTTCTTCTTGGAAGTCATCATCCAAAACATATTCTGATTCTCATGTCATCTGAGGAACAGCAACATAAATCTCTCCACTACCACGCACAATATCAAATACAAAACCTGAAAATAATTCCAGCTCACCATACATGTAGCAAACCTGACATACAACAGTAGCACTAATTCCTAGATTCAAATAGCAAGAACTCTACCTACAAATAGGCAACACTGCAAATATTACACTGGGCCACAGAACAACAATACACCTACTGCTAGTCCAACAGAACAAGTGGGATTTCTATAGATCTCTATACAAATTACATGCAAACACATACTGTACCTCAGTCACAGGCAAAACACAGCCACATAGGAGCTAGATCTTTGGATCCAGTGGGAGCACCCCCAATATTAAGCAAGCTCCTTCATTATGTCCAGGGAGGGCTTACTTGTATTGTGTCTGGCACCCCCAATCATCTATATATATAAAAGGCAAGACCAACGTTCTGAAGCCTCCAGCCGGAAGTGTGAAGCGCCAGAGATATCCGGTTTCCCCATGAGTGAAGGAAAACAGCACAGCACGAAATCCCTCTCTCTGTAACAGTGAAGGACTCAGAGGGGGAGGGGAGAGAGATGCCCTCACTCTCTCTGTAACACAGAACAGCAGGAAACTTAACACTGAAGGACTGGACTCCAAGGGGGGAGGGAGAGGGAGAGAGGGCAGAGGGCAGGGACACACACTCCCACATGCACACTCTGAAGAAAACCTTGCTAGCCCCCGTTTCATTTGCATCAGAAACGGGGCTTTTTTACTAGTTTTGAAATGAAAACCGATCCTCATCAAATAGAGATCACAAATTAGAAATAGAAATTGAACTGGTAACCCGAAGAAGTCAAACTCAGCACTCAACACTGGAAAAATAAAAACAAATTAATTTACTCTTGTATTGAGCACAATACAAAGATATCTGTAATGCACATTTCCCAAAACTAAAATATTCCAGTTCAAAATTCAGAATAAAAATACTTTTTTCCTACCTTTATGTTTGGGCATTTTATTTTTCAAGTCATGTTGGTCCCAGTTAGTTTCTCTCTTCTGCTTTTCTGTCTGTCTTCTGCCAGCTTTCTCTATTTGTCTTTTCTTCTTGCTCCTCCTGTCTTCTTCTGTTCTTTCACATATGTTTCTGGCATATTTAACTTTCATGTTTAGCTTGTTCCTCCATTTTTCTTTGCCTTTCTGTCCATTCAAATTTCATCCTCTTTCTCGCCCTCCTGTTCTCTAAGTCCTTCTTTTTACTTTTCACATACCTATCAACTTTCCATCTTCTTCTCTCAGTTCCTAGCTCTCCCCATTTCCAATCTTACTCCTTCCCTATTCTCCTATTCCCTTCTGTCACCCCCCCCTCCATTACCACATTTTTACCCTCTGTACTCTCCACTGTCTTAAATAATATTGAGTTGTAGTGGCTATGGTTATGATTAGGCTTAGTTGTTTCAATGTTTCTGACTGTTGGACCACCACAGTGCTGTTGAAAATGGTAAAAGTTTAAGTAATTAATTAATTTATTTTGCTGTAATTTGCTGTTTTGGCTGCACTTTGCTTATCAAAAATATTTCACATAAATTTGGATATATGTACATACAAATGAATCTGTGATTGATTGAGAAATACTGTCTCCACCTGCTGGAGGGAGAGAGAATTCATACTTATCTGAACTGAGCTAGCAAGACTCAAGGTAACAAAATTATCAGGTCACATAGCCAGTGTAGGTAATTTAGATGTGCACAGGGGAAAACATGCTTTGTTTTTATTAGTTCATTTGTTTTTGTTCCCCCTATTTTTGGACTTTGTTTTGGTTCATTTCACACATCCATATTAATAAGTTCAATGCACAAATCAACTTTATCCATCTTAATTTGTAGGCTAGCGCTAAATTGATTTTACACACACTAAATATTTTAAGACTAGTAAATCAGGCCCATTTCTGACACAAATGAAACGGGCGCTAGCAAGTTTGTCCTTGGAGTGTGTATGTTTGAGAGAGTGTGTGTGAGACTGACTGTGTTAGAGAGAGTGAATGTGCGAGTGTGTGTGTGTGACAGAGAGTGAGACTGGGTGAGAGAGTGGGGCCCCCCTCCCTCCGAGTTCCAGGGTCATCCCCCCTCCCTCCGAGTTCCAGGGTCATCCCCCCTCCCTCCGAGTTCCAGGGTCGTCCCCCTCCCTCCCTCTGAGTTCCAGGGTCGCCCCCCTCCCTCCCTCCCTCCGAGTTCCAGGGTCGTCCCCTCCCTTCCTCCCTCTGAGTTCCAGGGTCCCCTCCCTCCCTCTGAGTTCCAGGGTCACCCCCTCCCTCCCTCCGAGTTCCAGGGTCGCCTCCCTCCCTCCGAGTTCCAGGGTCGCCCCCCCCATCCCCTCCCTCCCTCCCTCTGAGTTCCAGGGTCGCCCCCTCCCTCCGAGTTCCAGGGTCACCCCCTCCCTCTGAGTTCCAGGGTCGCCACCCTCCCTCCCTCCAATTTCCAGGGTCTCCCTCCCTCCCCCCGAGTTCCAGGGTCACCCCTCCCTCCCTCCGAGTTCCAGGGTTCCCCTCCCTCCCTCCCTTCCCGTTCTAGGGTCGTTGTCCCTCCCTCCCTTCCAGTTCCAGGCGCACTCGCTCCAAATTGTAAAAATCATCTTCACACGAAAGAAGCGTTAAAAGGCGTGCAGCCTCGGCCCTTCTCTCTCTGTTAGCTCTGGTCGGTCCCGCCCTCATTGCGGAAACAGGAAATGAGGATGGGACCAGAGCTAACAGAGAGAGAAGGGCCGAGTGAGCACGCCTGGGGGCGGCGACCTGGGGGGTGTGGTGTTGCGGCGAGGGCAGCAGGGGCGGGGCCTCATGCTGGTGTCATGCTGTTGGTCAGTGCTGCGGCTGACGTACCCAGAAGTACGTGACGTTGGTTCAGTAGGTGGAGCCTTACAGAGCGCAGGAATGCTTCAGCCACGGTCCACGGAGTCAGCTTCAGAACGTTGGAGGTGCGTTTTATTAGATAGGAAATGCAAACAAACCAAGGGGTCCTTTTACAAAGCCACGGTAAAATGTGGCCTGTGGAGTGTGGGCGCATCTTTTGGGCACACGCTGGACCACTTTTGACTGTGGCTGGGAAAATGGCCATTTTTAATGGGCTGGGAAATGGGCATACGCAAAAATTAAAACTAGTGAGCACCTATTTACTGCCTGAGCCCTTAACGCCAGCCATTGACTTGGTGATATAAAGCTCACACGCTACCCACATGGTAACCATATAGTGCACACCAATGTGGCCATGCTGCCAATTACTGCCGAGAATGCCCCCGCTGTAAATAGAAAAATAGTTTCTACCACGGGATTCAGCACACACCAAACTTGGAATTACTGCTGGGTGCCAATTTGGCACACGCTACCTGCGCTTTAGACCTCCTGTGGCTTTGTAAATGGGCACCCAAATACGTATTAACCAAGCCCAACCCTAGTAGGCAGGTAAAAATATAGGGTACTGTTTACAAAAATTAGCGCATGCTAACCGTGTAGATGCCCACAGGAATATTATCAGCATGGTTAGCATGCACTTATTTCTAGCAGTGCTAAGAATACTAGCACACCTTTGTAAACAGGGTCCATAGAGCGGTAAAAGTGATACCTATCAGTAACTATTGAGACAAAGTAATGCCTTTTCATTCCATGGCTATCTCTTGCAGGCTGCGGTGTCTTTAATGATTCCATACCAAACAATGCCAGTATGAAGCTGATGTCATTGAGTGGCTTTCCCTGGTTGGTATCCTTGCAACACCTAAATGGTACTCACCTAGTAACAGGTTCTATCATAAGCAACTATTGGATTGTGAGTGAGGCATCCAGTCTTCAAGATAGGCAAGTTATGTTATGTTACATTGTACCTATATACCACCTTCTTTAAGCTTAAGTTCAACCCAAGCCAAATACACAAAAAATAAATAAATAAAATTAAAATAGCATCAAAAGTCTAAAAATACATCTATTAAACGCAATTATCTTTGGCTGGATTTATGTTTTACCTTACTCCATAAGGACTCAATGTGGTTTACAATCATGTAATAATAATTTTAAAAACAGGTATGAAATTCACTTTTTCATAACAGTTTTACACTCTTTTTTTCAAGAGATCTGATCTGGAAAGTTCAATTATTGCTTGCATGCTTTTGATATCAACTTGTACCCTAAGGCTCTGTTTCTGAGGTTTAGAATAAAATTTTAGGGCACAGGCATATATCACATGTAGATCAAAGTGAAATGGACTGCTCAGAACAGAGTTCATCAGGGTATTGGCCCTACTGTCTACCTGGAAAACACTAATGTCCTCAGTGAGTGACTATCTAGAGAGCTCTGAATACCAGTCACTGCAGTTTCAGACTCAAAATACAGCGAGGCATCTCAAGATAATCATAACATTGAATGCTCTGGGGTTTCAAAATCTCATTTGATATTGTTCTTTGGTTATTGCATGACATTGTTCAATTGGGGGGGAAAAAAGCACTGTAAACCTCATAATGCTTGCGAGGAAGGTAACACATGCCAAGTATATTCAATGTAAGTACTGCCGTCTGATAAATGTAAACTGTGATGCAACCTAGATGACCACTGACCAGTGAAACCTTTCTGACTCAACAGATTGCTTCTGTTTCTTCCAGCTCAATTAGATCTGGCTCCTACTGGAGCTCTGGTACCACGAGCCTTCAGTTGCTCCTATATAAGGCCTCCACCCTACCCTTGTTTTTAACTCTTCCTCCCTCTGTCTAGCTCAACAATGAAAGTAATAATTGTTAGGTTGGGGACATAGACCATAGCTCTCTCTGATACCCTTTATGCATTCACCCTGAGTTTGATCATTGATCAGGGCCAGCCCAACCATTAGGCATGATTTAGCGTTTGCCTAGGCAGTAGCTTTTTGGGGGAAGCAAAGAGCAGCTGCAGTCGAAGCAAAACAATAGGTCCTAACAGCCAAATGACCTGAAAGAATCATCAGCACATGTAACCTGCATTATTATAAGATATTTGTAGTGGCGTATCCTGGGCATTTTTTGAGGGGGTACTGAGTACTGGCACATTTTCCATTGTCTGCTAAAATTTACCCTTGGTCTCCAAGTTTTAATGAAAGAGCTCAGGCTCTACACAACAATTCTGCCTTGTCATAGATTCTGTGACTAATTGCTGGGGGCCTGGACTGCCTGTGTGTGGTCCATCTGTAAAAAGTCAAAAGCTGTTCCAGTTGGATAGGCAGTGCCTTAAAAGGTGAAGGACAAAAGATTTTTTTAAACTTATTTGACAGCTTTATAATTTATTTGAAAGGTTCCCATATATAGATATAAATATCATGAAATAAAAACTGAATATTACTAAAACAGCTTCCAAAATTATTGTAGCTGGTGGAAACAACACTAATAAAGGCTGTATTTTGTGCTCAGTTTTCTACATTGTTCTATACAATACAGTAATGCATGACCAAATTTCAGTCAGGATATCCTGTTTACTGATGGATTCATCTTAACTGTTGTTGTAATCTGCTTTTTGGAAAACTTGTTGTTATAAAGATTGGAAGTAATATTAAACTCTCCTTTCATTGGGGCACATGGAATCACATGTTCATATCTTTTTTTTTTTACAAACGGATTATTCTGTTTTGAGCATGTTTCAGGAACAAGTGGTTTTCATATGTCAAAATAATAAAAATAAATATTTTCTTTCATGCAAATCTTTCATTAGTTTAAACATAACTAAATGGGCTATAAGTCCCTAATGTAGTCTATTGGTTTTCTTATATTTTGTCCTTGTGATGACAGACATAATTGAATCAGGCTTGCGTTGACCCTCACAACTTGATACTTGTCTAGAAAAGTTGGATTTGCTGGGTATCAGATTCTGGACCTATAAACATTTTGGTCAAGATTTTTATATTTCAGTAGTTCTTTTCTGGTCATTAGCTGCAGTGTTTATATTTAAATCATTTTTATAAAGATTAAGCCAACAAACATCAAACACACTGGCAGCAAACCAAACCAAGATATACAGCAATCCCACCACTCACCCCCTCCCCATCTCCAACCCTCTCCTTCCTGCAGAACAGAGAGCACTTATCATGGACAATAAAGTGGGCAGTACAGTAAGCTTATTGATTATTGATTAAGAATGCGGGTGGCTGGCTGCAAGGCAGCCCAAAAGCACCCCCAGATGCATCAGAACTTCAACCCCTTGGCAGTTGAAAAATCTTAGTCAGCCGTTCCTTCTCCAACAGGCGAATCATTTGAGTCTGCCAAAGGGAAAGCATACAGGAAGCAGAGTCTAGCCAGCACAACAAAATAGCTTTTTCCTCATAAGCATCATTCTATGCAAAAAAAAAAAAAAAAATCCAGGAGGCACCAGGGCAGCTAGAGAAAATAGGTCATAGAGGAAGTGAGGAGTCAGAATCAAGGGGTGATTCCAGTAAGACATAGCCTGATGAAGCACCTGAGACCAAAACTGTTGAATGGCTAGACAATGCCAAAACAAGTGACTTAAGTTAGCAGCAGAGGAGTGGCCAAAATGCCCAAAGAGGGGAGTCGTATAGCCACTGCACAAACTTATACTGTAACTCCCAAAGTAGAGCATTCACACAGAAGTGCTGCACACTAAGCAGTGCAGATTGGATTTGTTCAGCAATTAAAGTCACTGCTAAGTCCATAGAACAGTGAGTGGCATAGTGGGCATAATCGAAGTCTTCAGTTGTGTATTGCAAATAGCAATGATGAATGTCAAGAGAACTTTGTTTTGAGAGCCCAGATTCTATAAGTAACATAAACCATTTTCTTCCATACTCTGTTAAATACAAAATTAAAAAAGATACACATTTCCAAAAAAGCAAACATCCATGAGCAGCATGTTCCCCTTTCCTTTCCATCCATGAGCAACATGTCCCCCTCTCTTCTCCTCTCCATCCCTTTCTATCCCATGTGCTCTATTTCCACTTTCCCTCCCCCCTCCATCTACATCCTCCTTACCAATCTTTTTTCCCTCCCACCCATGCATGACTCCACCATCCACCTCCCCTCCAGCCCTGAGTGCCCTCTCCAAATGTACCTCAAAGCACATACCATATCTTTCAAGTTATTAATATCATGAGAAATATTAGTAGTTTTTCATATTATTATTATTACATTTGTACCCCGCGCTTTCCCACTCAAAGCAGGTTCAATGCGGCTTACATAGTAATAGGGATTATAGGATATTGATAAAGAAAATAAAAGTTAAATATAACAGACACGTGTAAGATTTCTTTATATACAATATTTTTTGTGTAAACTGTGTTACAATGTGGTAAAAGTTTTCCTTGTTCAGGCCCTTCAATCAGTTTAACAATCACATCAGAAGAGCTCCTTACTCGTGAGAATGCAACATACAGTTGCCCATGTGAGAGACAGAGTGACAGTGTGTTTTACAGACAGTGTAAGAGAGAGATGCACAGAGTGATTGAGTGTGTGTGTGTGTGTGTGATGTGTGTGAGTGACAAAGTGATTAAATGTTTGTCTTCCCTTCCGTTCTGTGCACTTGCGTCCACTGATGTTCATACCTCCCTGTATATGATTGTTTCAGGGTTGCCAAATAAAAAAAAAAATTCCCACACAAAAACGCCCAAAACCCGCCCAAAAACCGCACACACCCCACCCCTGCCGTCATCAACCCCGCCCCCGCTGTCAGCCCCGCCCCACCGTCATCACCCCGCCCCGCCCCACCGTCATCGCCCCGCCCAATACGTCAGCAAACCCCGCCCAAAACGTCACAAACCCTGCCTCTGTCGCCATTAGCTCCACCCCCCGCCGGCCGAAAAACCGCCCCAAAACCCGCACAGAAAAAACAAAACGAGCCCAAAAAACCGCAACCCACCGCGGGCAAAAGTTTCCCGCGGCGGGTTGCGGAAAACCGCCCAATTGGGCGGGAAAACCACCCATCTGGCAACCGTGGATTGTTTGTTAGAGATTCAATCCACTCCACTTCCCTCCTCCAAGTTCCGTTCTGTCTGATTGGTTCTTCGTTACTGTGACGTCACGTTTGTTTGCTTGGTAACTATGCAGCATTCCATTTCCTCGATGTGAGGGCGGGGACAGTGAGAGCCAATGAAACGCTGAACTACAGACTTACGAACACTACACTGCCACAGAGTCAGCTTCAGGATGTTGGAGGTGCTTTTTATTATATAGGATTTGGATTTTGGATCACAAGTAGCAGCAGTGGAATTTGAACCGGCCACACCGCTAGACCGCAAGACCAGTGCTCCAACCACCAGGCCACTCCACTCCACTCCGTCGAAACCTGGCCATCCCTGTGGGGGGCAGTTGAGGACGTCCAAATTGTTTGAAAGAAGGACGTCCATGCCTTCGTTATGCCTCCGCTGACACATACATACCTCCCTCCTCCCGGGGCCTGCATACTGCCCCCCCACAGGGATGGCCAAATTTCAAGGGAGTGGAGTAGAGTGGAGGAGTGGCAGAGTGACCTAGTGGTTAGAGCACCGGTCCTGCAATCCAGAGGTGGCTGGTCAAAATCCCACTGCGGCTACTTGTGAACCAAAATCCAAATAAATAAATAAAAAGGGTGTCAGAAGCATAGCAAAGGCATGGATGTCCTTCTCACAGGAACATCCACACTCCGGACGTCCTCAACTGCCGTCGCAGGGAATGTATTCCTCTCTCTACAACTGATCGACATGGAAACAGTACAAACTTTCTATCATCGTGATGTGGATTAAGGGATAGTTTGGGAGCTATGAAGAATTGATTGCAGCAAGAGTGGTATTATTGTTAATTAATGTCAGTGATTCAATCCCCTGAGCCTTCTTTTTTCTAATTAGAGATCCTCTGTGTTCATCCCACGCCATTTTGAATTACGTCACCATTTGTGTCTCTACCACCTCCTTAATGGAAGACTGTCCGCATCTGTGCTCTTAAAGCGAGGAGGAGACAGCACTCAATGAACTTGGTACTCAGCAGGTTTGAGGCTGGCGCACATGCAGCTTATACTTTCATGGGAACCCCGCAGAACTGCTTCCATCCCTGCGGGATTCCCATGAACCCTGTTCCCATGCAGGTCTCTAGGACTCATACCCAGGATAGTTCCACCAATCACAGTGGTCACAGTATTGCACCAAAGTCTCCAAACTGGGAACATTATGATCATGTGGGGCTGACGATGGTTTAGTTATAGAGTTAAAAACATTGAATAACTGAATTTGCAGCAGAGGTTATCAGCTTTGAAAAATAGGATCTTTTCATCTCACATACACAAGCTAAATAAAAGCTTTGAGATGATCAACATTGATTGTGAGCAGACGGTGTATAATGTTTGTGCCATAGTTGCTTGGCGCGGTGTACCTGCTGTTGAAGCAGTTTGAGATCGGGTGGTACCAAGGTTGGTGCTTATGACAAGTATTTAAAATAAATTGGTGATAAGCAATCGAGTCTAAAGCTTGACTAAGGGTGTTGTTCCATCCTGTGACCTGCGAGAGAGAGTTGAAAGAATCTGGAGATAAACTAGTGAGCTGGGGAAAGGTACTCGGATTGACCAAGTGCAAACAGCGTGACCAATGATCTGAGTGAACTGGGGAAGAGGGTACAATGGAAAGATTAAGATTAAATAAAAGGCAGAAGTGGTCAGACCAAGATACAGGTAGAGAATGGCAGTTAGTAACTGAAAAAGAGGAGTCTTCATGCGAAGTAATGAGGTCCAGTGTATGCCCTGCAGAATGTGTGGGAAATAAGATGTATTGGTGCAGGTTAAGATCACTTAGTAGAGAAGAGAAGTAGTTAGATCATGGATGAGAGGGAGAGTCAATATGGGTGTTAAAGACACACAAAATTAGAAGATTGGAAAACTTTGTAGAAAAGTCAGCAATAGTTTGGTACATTAGATCCCATTCCTCGGATCTAAGGGATGGAGGTCAGTAAAATAGAGCAATATATAATGCTGGGGAAACAGAGGTAAATTCAACTAAAAGTAATTCTGGATAAGGAAAGGTGTGGGTAGGATAGGGTTACCATATTTGCTCTCCCCAAAAAAGAGGATACATGCTCTGCCCCACCACACCCCACCCCACCTCATCACACTCCCACCCCGCCCCCTGTCACAGCCCCTAAGGGTGCCCTATCATTCCCTCTCCTTACCTTACTGTACTACCCTGGTGGTCTAGTGAGCTCTGGGGCAGGAAAGAGCCCCCTCTTTCCTGCCCGGAGCAGCTGCAGACTGTCTTGCTGCCTCCCGTCCCAGCGCCAATTCAAAATGACTGCCGAGAGTTCAAGCAGTGACCTTGCAAGACTTTTGCGGAAGTCTCACGAGGCCGCCATGTGAACCAGGACCGGAGGCTGCAAGAGCAGTGGCGTACCTAGGGTATTTGACACCTGAGGCCAGTCATTTTTTAACAGCCCCCTCCAAAATCCAGTACTAGGGATACTAAGAATACAAAACACTCAGGACCTATAGAGCAATTCTACCATACCATAAGCAGTAATTTCTACGAGTCACACAATAGTGTACCTAGGAAAAAGAAGCATCTTAAACACTGCAGTGAGCACTAGAACATCAATTCACCTATTGTAAAACAAAACCAGCCAGAATAGTATAGATCGTCATCCTGCACAGTCAATTGCCAACTGAAAGCCATGTCTTTTTCACAGACACAGGTACACCCTAATCCACTATAGAATAAGTAACCACAAACTTTCTATTTAAACAAAAATTAAATTGAACCCCCCCCCCCAAGATGCCGGATTATGTATACAACGCAACACCACAGAAACAGAAAATGTCCCCTAGTACTGTGCAAAATATAAAGATAGCAGATGTAAATTTGAAAAAACTAATACCAATCACCACTTTAACAAATTAACAAATAGAAATAAAACAAATATAGAAAATAAGATGATACCATTTTATTGGAGTAATACATTTAGCTTTCAGAGGCCAAAACCTCCTTCCTCAGGTCAATACAGTATATTGCTGTTACAGTATCCTATCCTGACTTAAGGAAGGGGGTTTTGCTCTCTGAAAGTTAGTCAAAATGTATTAAAATTAGTCCAATAAAAAGATATATCTTATTTCCATTTTCTATTTATAAACATTTATTAACACAGCTACAATACTACTTTATCCTAAAGCAAAAAAAGAAAAAAAATATTTTGTTTACAGATTGTTGTCTCTGGTTTCTGCTTTCCTCATCTTCTCTTCACTCTCTCCCCTCCATCCAGCATCTGCCTTCTCTCTCTCTCTCTCTGCCATCCAGTGTCTGCCCTCTCTCTCCATGACCCTTCCATCCACCATCTGCCCTCTCTCTCCCTCTGCCCCTTCCAACCACTCTCTGCCCTCTCTCTCCCTTCCATCTAGCGTCTGCCCTCTATCTCTGCCCCTTCCATCCACCATCAGCCCATCTTCCCTCTTTCTCCCCCTTTCCAAACATTGTCTGCTCTTTCTCTCCCTTCCATCCAGGGTTTACCCTCTCTCTCCCTGCCCCTTCCATCCACCATTTGTCTTCCCTCTCCCATCCATCCAGGGTCTGCCCTCCCTCTCTCTCCCTTCCATCCAGGATCTGTCCCCCCCCCTCTCTCTCTCTCCCCTCTTTTCAACCTCCAGTTCCAGCCCCATTATCCCACCTGCCCCTAGTTCCAGCTCCAGCCCACTTCTCTCACCTGCCCCCCTTTTCAGCCCCCAGTTCCAGCCCCATTATCCCACCAGTCCCCAGTTTCAGCTCTAGCCCTTTTCTCCCACCAGTCCCAAGCTTCAGCCCCAGTCACCTTCTCCCTGTCCCCTTTCCAGCCCCCAGTCCCCCCAGTTTCAGCCCCCAGTTCCAGTACTAGCCCCATTATCCCACCTACCCACCTTTTCAGCCCCCAGTTCCAGTCCCCTTCATCTACCTGCCTTGCATTATGGCCCCCCTTTTCAGCCCCAGCCCCATTCTCTCATCTGCCCCCCTTTTCAGCCCCAGACCCATTCTCCCATCTGTCCCTGCCCCAGGCATGGCCCCATTCTCCCTCCTGCCCCCTTCTCAGACCCCAGTTCCAGCTCCATCCTCCTTCTCCCATCTGAGCCCCTCCTTTTCAGCACCCCTGATCCAGTCTCCACCTGCCTACCCTCAGCTCCCTCGACAGCCCCCTTCTGTCTGCCACCCGGCCCCCTGTATTTTTTAAATCACTGAATTGGCAGCGCAGAGCCAGTGTGCAGCGTCTCATGTTTGTGAAACAAGCAGATCGCCTCGGGCCTTCCCTGTGTCCCGCCCTCACAGAAATAGGAAGTTACATCAGAGAAGGGCGGGACACAGTGAGGGAAAGCCCGAGGTGATCTGCTTGTTTCACAGATGCAAGGCGCTGCATGCTGGCGCTGATCTGCCGATTCAGCAATTTTAAAAATGCAGGGGGCCGGGTGGCAGAGAGAAGGGGGCTGTCAAGGGAGCTGAACGTAGGCAGGTGAGGAGGAGGAGAGGCAACAGCGGCGCCGGCGGCCTGAATAAAGGAACAGGTCGGGAGCAGTGGGAGAGGAGCACCCCCCCCCCTTTGTATTTACTTACCTTTATACATTTAGTATAAATCATGTACTTTTTCTATTCTGTGTACACCTCAGACATTGTTGCACATATTTCTATGCAATATCATGTATTCATTTTTCACCTTGCTTTTTACATCAATTTGTATTTTACATGATTTTTACTTCACTCACATTTATACTGTTTAGATATTGACATACTTCTATTTCTTTTTTATAACATGAAACACACTATTTGTATTGTTCTTCACACATTTACATGTACACCATATTATTATAACATTTTGTTTTGTGGTATGTTGATTTGCTTGTATTATCTTTGGTATATTATTTATTTATGATTTTAGAATATGATAACAAGAGTTTCATACATACACCAATATATATATTTTTTGCCAGTCATTGATTTCTAGTATAGCATTACAAAGGCACATACATACATATATAAAAATAATTTTGGAACATTTTCCAGAATGAATTATTTTTGTAATTCTGTATTTGATTCATGATAGCACGTACATTGGTGTGGTATGACATGGATACCCAAGGGCATGCTGTAAAGGACATCTATATGACAGTACATCACTATATTATGTGTACAAATATCAGCACATGTATCTGACTATATATTCTCTTATTTTTCTATTTTTAATTATACTTTTTGTTGTTTCTTATAATGTTTTTTATTAGACCTCTGAGGCAGGCATTGTTATGCAGAAACACAGCCTGTGTCAAGTCTTTATGAATAAAGAACTCTCGATTGTTCCCAGACTTGAAGGCCCTTTTGTACTTTTTTTTCTTTTTGTGTTTATTATTGAGCCCTCTCTTCTGTTACCTACCATTTGTTTCAGTAAAATGTTGGTGCTCAGCTCAATTTTACCTTCTGGCATGTCTGCATTGCTTTCTTTTGGCATGCTGTGCCAAGTTGCTGGTACAGCAGCTGAGGCTAACACACAGCAGTTTGATTTTCTTCTTTTATGCATGCATTTCCTTAATTGCTTTCTCTGTTTTTTTTACTTTAGCTAACTCAGCATATCTCCAGCTAACACCATGTCATTTTTGCCAGCATTATGTCACTGAATTTTGCTTCAGAGGGTATCGGAGAGCTCAGCCCTATATTTCAGGTGTCTCTCAGTGGTACTCTTTTCAATCCATCTGTTACTTGTGGCAGGGAGCAATGTGGAGCAACTTATGCTATTGGCATCTGCCAGTTACTTACAAGTGACCCAGACTGGCCACTCTCAGAGACAAAATGCTGGGTTTGATGGGCACTAGGTTCCAGGGCTGGCTCAAGGGATAGTGGTGCCCTGAGCCAACTTGCTTTGGTTGCACACCCCCCACCTCCTTGCAGGTCCAGCATTGCTCCCTCACCTCTCTGACCCCCCTGCAGTCTTGTAAAGTTTACAATGGTCACTGGTGTCAGCAGTAGCAGCATGACAGGCAACTGATGTAAACTTTATAGTCATGGGGAGGGGAGGGAGCAGTGCTGGACTCATGGGGAGAGGGTAGAGAGAGAAACCAGAGCAGGGTTGGGGGGCAGGAGGAAGAAAAGGCCTAACCTGTACACCAGGTGAGGTCAGAGGCTGGGTATTTTGGCACCCTGGGCCAGATCCTCACCTGGTCCAATGGTGAAGCCGGCCCTGTCTGGTTCTTATCCTCTTTCTCCTCCACAGAAACTTTACTTCATATTCAGTTTCTTTTCTGATTCCGGTTTCTCCTCTTTAACTTTAGGAAACAAATTATGGCTGTGGTTGGTCTAAGTGAGTTGAAAAGAGAAAATGAAGTGGAGAAACGGTATCAACAGTATATGGTAGACCCTATCATAATTCATAAGGACTTTGATGAAATCACAATGGACCATAATATTGCCATTTTGAAGACTATTACAGCCATTACCTTCACAGACCATGTCCAGCCTATCTGCTTCCCTAGTAGGAGTGTGACATCACTATCGCTAATGAATTGCCAGGTCTCTGGGAGAAGACAGCTTTGTGCGGGTAAGGGGTAATACCATGCAAAGAGAAGAAATGCAGAGTTGTGTTTTGCTGCTCCTACAGGTTTGAAGTGCCTTGTTGGAACAAGGTCACCTTAGACATGGGCTGTATTCTACTTCTCCTTTGCAGATTAAATATGGAAGTGATCATCTGGATGGTTTTGCAGTGTTAAGATTTCACATTTATCCTCCCTCAATGGGATACCATTCTACTCTCTCCTAAATTATGGTCCCGGTTTTTTTACACATGGACAGGTGTGTGTTCATATTTCTGCACCTTGCATGCTTAAGTGGTGCCTTAACTGGCACCTACTTATATGTAGGTGGACCATGGGTGTGTCTTTTACTTATGCACGCAACTTATAGAATACTAGCCCTCTGATATTCAAAACCATTTAACTGGCCAGGAATGGCACCTGGCCGGTTAAATGGCACTTAATCGGCTATCCGGCGATATTCAGCTAGTTATCCTCTACTGAATATTCCCGGTTAGTACCTAGGAGATAACCAGCTATATTACATGATCTAGCCGGCTTTCCCCAAATTTTCAATCCCTATCCAGCTATTTTAAGCAGCCATATAGGGCCGCTTAAATAGCTGGTATATCCTGGTTTAAAATTAACCAGCTATCTTTGAACATTGACTTAGCTGGATATTCAGTGCCGGTCACCGGAAACTGCCCGGCATTAAATATCTGGGCTGACTGCAGGAGTTAGCCAGGCTCCCTCCCGTGGTCTGAATATAGGCCCCTATAAGTTGCGTGCACTGTATGGTGCACTTTGGCATGCCAACTTACGCCTGCAATAGACCTGGCATAAGTGAATGTGCCTAAATATAGGTGCATTGATGCCAGCTTACCCTAGCTTTCTATACTGGAATCTTAGCACCAGGTCACCATTATAGAATTGGTGCTCAGCATGTGGCTTCAAGGCGCCATGTTGTAGAATTGCCCTCTTCGTGTTTCTGTTTATGTAATGTGAAGCTTGATGCCTGCTTCCAATTCATTGAATCTGGGCATGATTCCTGTCATTGAGAACATTAACTAATATTGGGAGGGCACATTCCTAGTACTGAGGGCAATGGCTGCTGCTGGTGGGAACAATCATTACTACAGATGGGAACAGTTACTTCTACTGATAGAACTCTAGAATCCCCTTATATACAAAATTCCTCTTTACTACTAAAGGACTCTGTGGTCCTATTTGTGCAGTTACCTTGGCTGGTTAAAACTTCTCCTTTTGACCTACAAGTGCATCCACTCCGCAGCTCCTCGGTACCTTTCCGTTCTCATCTCTCCCTACACTTCTCCCCGTGAACTCCGTTCGCTGGGTAAATGTCTCCTGTCGTCCCCCTTCTCCCCCACTGCTAACTCCCGGCTCTGTTCCTTCTATCTCGCTGCTCCCTATACCTGGAATAGACTCCCTGAGCCAGTACGTCAGGCTCAGTCTCTGGCTGTCTTCAAGTCTAGGCTTAAAGCCCACCTCTTTGCTACTGCTTTCGACTCCTAACCATGACTCTCTTACTCAACACCCTCACTTATCACCCCTACCACTGCAATTTCCCCACCCCTAGCTGTCTGTTCGTCTGTCCAATTTAGATTGTAAGCTCTGTTGAGCAGGGACTGTCTTTTCATGATAATTTGTACAGCGCTGCGTAAGTCTAGTAGCGCTATAGAAATGTTTAATAGTAGTAGTAGTTAAGTGCTGAATTTTGACATTTAACCAGCTAAGTGCTGACTGCACCCCTGGAAATCCCCCAAAATAGCCGATTTTGAGAGAATAGAATAGAATTTTATTTATACACCACCTTTATCCAAGGGGATTAAAAAAAAACATACACAACGGGCATAGCCAGACTTTGGCGGGAGGGAGGTCCAGAGCCCGAGGTGAGGGGGCACATTTTACCCCCCCCCCCCGGCGCCACCGCCCCCCCCCCCCCCCGCCATTACCGACACCTCCCCCCACCGCCGACCTTCTCAACCCCCTCCTGCTGCCAACCCGCCGTCACCTACCTTTGCTGGCGGGGGACCCCAATCCCCAGTAGCCGAGGTCCTTCTCGCAAAAGGCTTCCTTCTGTTTCTGACGTCCATACGTGCAGGACATCAGAGTCACAGAATGAAGCTGATCTGCAAGGCTTCATTCTGTGAGTCTGACGCAGGACGTCAGAAACAGAAGGAAGCCTTTTGCGAGTAGAAGAGGACCTCGGCTGCCGGGGGTTGGGGTCCCCCGCCAGCAAAGGCAGGCGATGGCGACAGCGACAGCAGGAGGGGGGTCGGGCGGGGCATCCAGGGCAAAATCTACGGGGGCCGAGGCCCCCTGGCCCCACGTAGCTACGCCACTGATACACAATAAAAAGCAAACATGCGCTAATTGGATATTTTCAGTGGCACTAAATAGTTAAATACCATTGAAAATGACCAGTTAGCTCCGAACAAGCAATTTAACCAGCCAGGAGCCATTTCTGGCTGGTTAAATTGCCTTGAATATCAACCCGACTATATTTATGTTTTACAGAAACAAAAATCACAAAAATACAGCAAAGTACTGTAACAGACTGGTCCCTCTAGATCAGTTCTCTGGATCAGGAACTCAGCATATATGAGTCAGGACATTGGTGTACAATAAAATGCTTTATTAACAAACTTAGGGGAGGTAGCTGCTAAGTTGCAGTAAACTATCGCCTTTTACTGCATCTTAGTTTGCGGTGACAATCGCAAACCTGTTATACCTCAACACTGCATGTTAGTGACTTCTGTAATGTGTTAATAATGCAACTTGCAACCCCGTGCTCACAGGGATCCTTCGTAGGTGTCACTGTTGAAAAATTGCTGCATGGATATCCCCCAGCCGACCCCCCCTTCTACTTCAAGATATTCCCCAGCCAATAATCTACACCCCCAAAGACCCCCTGAAGACTGCTTGCCCCCCCCCCCCCCCCCCGCCCGCCCTGGGTCTAGAATGGGACAGAAGTGATCAGTCGTTCCTGCCCCTTCTAGCTGTATGTTCAAAATGATGCCAGTTTACCCCTAATGGCAGTCTCACTGTACTGTCACGAGGGGTGAAGTTGCTAAATAAGGGCTTTAATGTTTCATTAACTTCCCTGTTGCTTATATGCAGCTCTTGGCTTGTCTGCCTCTATGTAGCAAATAGCTCAGTTTCTCAGCATTAATCTGTGAGGAAGATAATTTCATTGTGGATTCCTGGTCAACTTTGGAATGCTCTCCCAAGTACCCTCCATCTACAAACTTCACTAGCCATCTTTAAAGCAGACCTTAAAACATATCTGTTCAACCATTCTTTTTGTTAGTCATTTTATTCCATCTTGACTTCTCTGTCTATGATGATTCCTGCAGACTACTCCCCCCTCCTCTTGTTCTTCCACACCCACTATCCTATCATAATTGTAGTTCTATCCCTTCTTTCCCTAATCTTTTTCATGTTAGTCTCTTCTGTTTTCTTTCTAATATATTTCCATTCCCTATTTATATTATATTTTATAGACTGTAAGCCGCCCTGAAGGTTCCCAGAGGGTGGGGTAGAAAATTCTGAATAAACTTGGTCAGTAACTTTTCCAGCCAACATCCAGTACTCTGGCACAATTTTTATCCAGGCTGTATTTCTAATGACATTTGGGTTACCTCTTCCAGCTTGTCTGTCTGCTCATCACAGATTCATGCCCACTTATTTTAATCAGCCTTCAGGGACTCTCAACCCAGTCCTCGGGACACACCTAAGCAGGGGCGTAGCCAGACAGCCAATTTTGGGTGGGCCCGAACTCAAAATGGATGGGCATGGAATTCAGCCCCTCCTGGCCCCCCTCCGCTCTGCTCTCTGCATTCTTCCTCTCCCCTACCCTCAAATACAAAATATTAAATACCTGAGCTGGTGGGAATCCCCAAACTGCACCAACTGAAGATTTTCTCCTCCGGCAGCCAGTGCTCTTCCAAACAGCAGCTGGCAGCACTTGACTTGAGCTGACACCGCTGCCAGTAGTCCATACATGCTCAGTGCTTCCACATGGGTGAAAACTGAGCATGTGCAGAGGGGCCAGTGTGTGCTGCCTGCTGCCGTTTGGAAGAGCATTGGCTGCCTGAGGAGGAAATCTTCAGCTGGTGGGGTTTGGGGATTCCCACCTGCCACAGCAAGAGTGCCACCATTTTGGGTGGGCCTCAGTCCAAATTGGGTGGGCCACAGCCTACCCAGGTCCACCTGTAGCTACGCCACTGCACCTAAGTAGTCTGGTTTTCAGGATATCTACAGTGAATATGCATGAGAGAGATTTGCATGCACAGCCTTCATCATATGTAAATCTGTACTGCACATATTCATCGTATGTATTCCGAAAACAAATTTGCAAGATGGTGTCCTAAGAATTGGGTTGAGAACCCTTGTAGCAGGTGGATGCTTCCCTATGGCTTCTAAACAGGACCTTTCACAGCAAATGTACTGCCCTCCTGTCAGCTTTCCCAAACACTGACCGATCTTTAATTCCTTATTAAAATCTATAGTTGCATTCTTTCTATCAAGCACTTACTTTACTTTAAGTACATTCATCTATGATTCCCAATACAAAAAGTAAAATTTCCACTACACTTTTATCATGAGGTGTCTATCAATTTGTGCACAAAGGAAGTAATTTTACTTATATATGCCAGTATGTATATGTAAAATGCCTCTTATAAATTACTTCAGATGTACAAGTATACGCCATGACTAGTAGGCACATATTTTTACATGGCATGGAGGTAGGTATGCTTGGGGGAGGAGTTTGGGCAGAGCACAAGCAGAGTCACAAAGTATATGCATAGGTTATAAAATTCACACCTATATGTGTACTTCAGCATTGTACATTTATACCACTCTATCTTTGATTTGGCTGCTTTTTTGATGGTGTCTATAAAATAGCCATCTGGCCTCTTGACCTTCATGACCTATTGTAAAATTACTCTCCACATGAATAATTTTCAAAACAATTCATAACAAAAGCTTCGCCTTTAAAAGTGATCCAAGTAACACTCGGAACATAGATAAAAATGGTATGCCTTGCTCCTCTTTCGATGCTCTCAGTGTTATATTTCCACTGCCTAAGGGATCTAAAACTTCCATGTCTTGCATAATTAATGTTAATGCATGACACAATCTATAAATCATGTGCAAATACCAAATGTCTTGTTAAATGATACACATACTTACAAGATGCTCATAAATCCAATTCCAACTTGTCGCTAAAACAGCATACTAAACAACTTGCCTGCAGATGATGTCAGGATTTCAAAGGACAAACTCCTCTGTCTCATCTTTAGGTTGTTTCAAAAACTCATCCTCTTATATTCCTTTAGCCTGACACAGTCGTCAAGTAATAATGTCTCAGGTGTTTTTTCCTCATTCAATACTTGTGTCGAGTCCAGCACTAGAGAGTATGGTTTCTATATCCATTCTTGTTCCATCTAAAGGGAGTAGATTTCCAATCTGCTCCATGTTTGTTTATCTCTATCTGGCTAATATAAAAACAACTTAAAGATTCAAATTTGTGGCCATTGATTGTAGAAGGCAAAATTAATGTAGTTTCCATAATTTACCACTACTAGAAAGTGATCTGTTTTATGCCTAATGGTTAGAGCAGTGGGCTGAAAACCAGGGTACCCAGGTTCAAATCCCATTTCAGTTTTGTGACTTTTTTTTTCTTTTTAATTGTGAGCCCTCCAGGAACAGAAAAATACCTACTTTACTTGAATGTATAAAACTGTAAGCCTGAAAGCTATAGAAGTGATGTACATTCAGGAATGGTAGGCAGTTTTCTGTCCCAGGAGGGTTCACAATTAAAAAAAAAATCACAAAGGGTTGAAGTAGTAGGACTTGAACCCATGATTCCTGGCTCTCACTCTGGCTACTGCTCTAACCATTAAACTATCCCTTTTATAACATGATTGGAATTTAAATCATACCATTTTATATCATGGATATCCCTATGCTGCCACAAAGACGTCCACGTCCCTTGTTTCCCTCCCCCCAACTTCCTGATCACAATTTGGATGTTTCAGTTTAAGAACATAAGACAACCAATGGTCCATCTAGCCCAGTATCCTGCTTCCAACAGTGGCCAATCCAGGTCACAAATACCTGGCAGAAACCCAATTAGTAGCTTCCGTTCATGTCCATCTCAATAACAGACTATGGACTTTTCATACAGGAATTTAACAAATATTTTTAAACCTAGATACGCTAACCACTGTTACCACATCATCTGGCAGTGAGTTCCAGAGCTTAACTATTCTTTGAGTGAATAAATATTTCCTCTTATTTGTTTTTAAAGTATTTCTATATAATTTAATTGAGTGTTCCCTGGTCTTTGTACTAATTTTTACCTGTTCTACACCACTCAGGATTATGTAGATCTCAATCACATCCCCCCTCAGCCGTCTCTTTTCAAACCTGAAGAGCCCTAACCTCTTTAGCATTCCTTCATATGAGAGGAGTTCTATCCCCTTTATCATTTTGGTTGCCCTTCTTTGAATCTTTTCTAATTCCGCTATATCTTTTTTGAGATATAGCAACCAGAACTGAATGCAATACTCAAGGTGAGGTCGCACCACGGAACGATACAGAGGCATTATTATATTCTTGGTCTTATTTTGCATTCCTTTCCAAATAATTCCTAGTATCCTTTTTGGCTGCTGCTGCTGCACACTGGGCAGATAGCGACATATTGTCTACAATGACACCTAGACCTTTTTTTTCAGTGCTGACTCCTTAGGTAGACCCTAGCATCAGGTAACTATGATTCGGATTATTCTTCCCAATGTGCATCACTTTGCATTTGTCCACAATAAATTTCATCTGCCATTTGGATGACCAGTCTCCTAGTTTCCTCAGGTCTTCCTGCAATTTTTCACAGTCCGCATGTGTTTTGACAACTTTGAATAGTTGTGTCATCTGCAAATTTAATCATTTCACTTGTCACTCCAATTTCCAGATCATTTATAAATATGTTAAATAGCACCGGTCCCAGTACAGATCCCTGTGGCACTCCACTATTCACCCTCCTCCATTGAGAAAAACGGCACTACCTCTGTTTTCTGTGCAGTAACCAATTCCAAATCCACAGAAGGCCATTGCCTTCTATCCCACAACTTTTTAGTTTTCTCAGGAGTCTCTCATGAAGAAATTTGTCTAAGGCTTTCTGAAAATCTAGATACACTACATCAACCTTTATCCACATGTTTAGAGCATAGTGTATGTTGCCAGATCCTTTACTAAAATACATGAGAAATGGATGTCTATATGTAACATTCTGCATTGGATTTATTTATTTGTTTTTTATTTATTTAGATTTAGCTCATACCTTTTTCAGTAGTAGCTCAAGGTGAGTTACATTCAGGTACTCTGGATATTTCTCTGTCCCAGCAGGGCTCACAATCTAAGTTTGTGCCTGAGGTAATGGAGAGTTAAATGACTTGCCCAAGATCACAAGGAGCAGCAGTGGGACTTGAACCCACCACCTCTGGATTGCAAGACTGGTGCGCTAACCAGTAGGCCACTCCTCCACTCCTTTCTAAAGTGCTGCTTTATATTTCTCCAGCCATTTTTGTGTTTTTTTTTCTGCTCCTTCTGTTCCACCCTGCTTCCTTTTCTGTAGCTAATTCCAACAGTTTATCTTTTGTTTTAATTATGACAACTTCATTTTTTCCAGGGGCTTAACTGCCTTCACCTTTGTTCTGAATCCAAACTACTTCCTTACTGCATTTCTCAGACTGCCTGCCAGTTGAAGACTCTTAAGGAATATACATCTTCCAGAATTACCAAGAGTTCACTTCCTTTCAGAGCATTCATTTGTTTGAGCTCTTTCTGGCTATGAAATGTTGTATAAGCAATAACAAGCCCAGAGATGATGTTGGGTATAGAACGACTCTCATATGGGGAAAGGTTAAAGACTCTGCAGTTTGGAGAAGCGATGAATACGGGGGTGGATATGATAGAAGTCTATAAAATCCAGAATGAAGTGGAAGGATTAAATGCAAATCAATTGTTTACTCTTTCAAAGAGTACAAAGACTAGGGGACTCAGTAGGGCAGCTCTTATGTTCTTAAGACACTCAACTTGTCACAGTACATACATAACAAAAAAGTCCTACCTCAATCCTTCTAACCATGCTGGAACTAGTTATTTTGGTGCCTGAGGCAAGCAGCACAAAATGAACCCTAAAACATGGGAGCCATGTCAGGCCTAAGCTGCAGTGCTGATAGTAAAGGAAACATATCATTTTCTTGTTCCTCTCCTTGTCCTGTGCCCAGAGCCGGTGCTACTTGGTTTGCTGCCCCTTGCAAGCAATTTTCCTGCTGCTCCCTCAACCTCTCAGTGGATTCAAAAGCACCTAAAGAATACTTATAGGAAACCAGAGGAGTGGCCTAGTGGTTAGGGTG
Organism: Microcaecilia unicolor; assembly: GCF_901765095.1. Lineage (NCBI taxonomy): Eukaryota > Metazoa > Chordata > Amphibia > Gymnophiona > Siphonopidae > Microcaecilia > Microcaecilia unicolor. The sequence continues at coordinate 169,744,463 of NC_044035.1, read as the reverse complement.
GTGGACTTTGGTCCTGAGGAACTGCTGCGTTCAATTCCCACTTCAGGCACAGGCAGCCCCTTGTGACTCTGGGCAAGTCACTTAACCCTCCATTGCCCCAGGTAAGCTGCATTGAGCTTGCCATGAGTGGGAAAGCACAGGGTACAAATGTAACAAAAAAATAAGCCTAATGTACTTTTGTTGGGTGAATCTAGGACACTTGTTCCCCTTAGTGTCAGTAATAATCAAGTGGTATACTGGAATCAGGGATGACGACTTTGGACTGGCTTTCAAGAACTTTGACAATGATTATTAGTTCAGGTATCAGGTTTATTAAAGTTTGATATACCGCACAATATAATACTAGGCAGTTTACAGAATAAAATGGTTACTATATCTTTTAAAACAAAGTGAACACAATTTCCAACAGGAAAGGAATAAAAGCAAAGAATAAGACCATAAAAAGTATAAGCATACTACACACCATGCAACAGACTCCTAGGCCGCCGAGGATGTCCCCCACTACTCCACCCCACCCCAGAGCAGCACGAACCTACAAAGCAACTGTCAAGGCTCAAGGGCATCTGTAAACAAAAATGCCTTCAGCTGACCCTTAAAAGATCTCGAATTTGGCACCTGACAAACTGACAACAGGAACAAGTTCGGTAACTTAGGTCCACAGACCATAAACAGTCTCTCTCTAGTGAACTGCTACACAATTAAAATGTCCACCTTTTGTGCTCTGGTTTGATTTTCTTGTTTAATGTGTCCTTTTACTTATTCTCTGGTCTTCACTTTATTCCTTTTCATATTCTCTCTCTCTCTCTCTCTGCTTTGATTTTAGTTTTAATTCTTTGGAATAGATATTTTTAAACTTCCTCTTTCAAAATCTGCTTTCTTCTCTTCCTCCTTATCTCCACTGTGACTGCTCCACTCTTCCCATTCCTTCTCTTTTCTCTCCTTTGTTATATACAAGTCTATCTTGTGCATATTCATTATGAATATCCTAAAAATCCAGACTGGTTAGGTGTGTGCTGAATGGAGAGATATGCTAGAGACATTTAAATACTTCCATGTATAAATGCAAAGGAGGCAAACCTCTTTCAATTAACCAAAGCTCTGGGTAGGGGTGACAAAGGGTATGCTTAGGAGTAATCTAAGAAATATTTCTGTATGGGAAGGGTTGTGGGTTAGTGGTGGAGATAAGGATTGTATCTGAATTCAAGAAAGCATGGGAAAAGCACAGAGGCTGTCTGGGGGAGAAGAATAGATTATAGAGCTTAGTAGTTGATGTAGATGGGCAGACTGAATATGGCATACAGACTTTATGTGCCATCATTTTCTCTGTTTCTCTTACATTCTCCACACCTCATAAGTACATAAGTATTGCCACACTGGGACAGACCAAAGGTCCATCAAGCCCAGCATCCTGTTTCCAACGGTGGCCAATCCAGGTCACAAATACCTGGCAAGATCCCGAAAAAATTAAATACATTTTATGCTGCTTATCCCAGAAATAAGCAGTGGATTTTCCCCAAGTCAATTTAATAATGGTCTATGGACTTTTCCTTTAGGAAGCCATCCAAACCTTTTTTTAAACCCCGCTAAGCTAACCGCCTTTACCACCTTCTCTCGCAACGAATTCCAGAGTTCAATTATACGTTGAGTGAAGAAAATTTTTCTCCGATTCGTATTAAATTTATTACTTTGTAGTTTCATCGCATGTCCCCTTCTAGTATTTTTGGAAAGAGTAAACAAACGATTCACGTGTACCCGTTCCACTCCACTCATTATTTTATAGACCTCTATCATATCTCCCCTCAGCCGCCATTTCTCCAAGCTGAAGAGCCCTAGACGCTTCAGCCTTTTCTCATAGGGAAGTCGTCCCATCCCTTTTATCATTTTCATCACCCTTCTCTGTACCTTTTCTAATTCCACTATATCTTTTTTGAGATGCGGTGACCAGAATTGAACACAATATTTGAGGTGCGGTCACACCATGGACAAAGGCATTATAACATTTTGTTTTTCATTCCTTTCCTAATAATACCTAACATTCTATTTGCTTTCTTAGCCGCCACAGCACACTGAGCAGAGGGTTTCAACGTATCATGAATGACGATGCCGAGATCCCTTTCTTGGTCGGTGACTCCTAACATGGAACCTTGCATTACGTAGCTATAGTTTGGGTTTCCCTTTCCCACATGATTCACTTTGCACTTGCTCATTTTAAACATAATCTGCCATTTGGATGCCCAGTCTCGTCAGATCCTCTTGTAATTTTTCACAATCCTCTCGCGATTTAACAACTTTGAATAACTTTGTGTTATCAGCAAATTTAATTACTTCACTAGTTACTCCCATCTTTAGATCATTTATAAATATGTTAAAAAGCAGCGGTCCCAGCACAGATCCCTAGGGAACCCCACTATCTACCCTTCTCCATTGCGAATTCTGACCATTTAACCCTACTCTCTGTTTTCTATCCTTTAACCAGTTTTTAATCCACAATAGGACACTACCTCTTATCCCATGACTCTCCAATTTCTTCTGGAGTCTTTCATGAGGTACTTTGTCAAACGCCTTTTGAAAATCCAGATGCACAATATCAACCGGTTCGCCTTTATCCACATGTTGGTTCACCCCTTCAAAGAAATGTAATAGATTGGTGAGGCAAGATTTCCCTTCATTAAATCCATGTTGGCTTTGTCTCATTAATCCATGCTTTTGAATATGCTCTGTAATTTTGTTCTTTATAATAGTCTACCATTTTGCCCGGCACTGACATCAGGCTCACTGGTCTATAATTTCTCGGATCCCCTCTGGAACGTTTTTTAAAATATCGGTGATACATGGGCTACCCTCCAATCTTCCGTTACCACATTATTTTCCCTTCTATCCCCAGTCTCCTCCACTGCCATCAGTCTTCCATCATAGGCAATTTCTAACTCGCCTTTCACCCAATCACCAATTTTCTCACTCTCTGCTTTCATATGTGGCCCTTGCTCTCACCACTCCCCCCCCCCCCATCCAGAATCGCTGTCACCCCCCCCCCCCCCATCCAGAATCTTCTCTCCCTAATTCCTGACCTAGGGCACCTTTTGTTCTACATGTTCCTGCAGCCTTTCCATACATCCTGGGTCTTGTTTCCTTTCTTTATCCCGTATCCTCTCTCTTTCTCTGTTCCCTCACAGGCACATCTCTTCTCCCTCAGCCCCAGAGACTTGTCCTTACTTTTTATTTATACAGAAGACTGTCCTTCACATCCTACAATTTCTCTCCTAATTTCTTTTTTTACATTTCAAAAAGGCAACTATGATAAAATGAGGGAAATGGTTTTAAAAAGGCTAAAAGGAACAGCTGCAAAGGTTAGGACTTCAAATCAGGAATGGATTTGTTTAAAAATACCATCTTGGAAGCCAAGATCAGATATATTCCACATATTAATAAAGGTGAAAAGAAGAGCAAAGAGCAAGCTTAGTTAAAAGGTGATGTGAAAGAGGCTATTAGGGCTAAAAGAACATTTATTTTTAAAAAATTGAAAAGGATCCAAATGAAGAAAACAAGAAACAGCATAAGCACTGGCAAGTTAGATGTAAAGCATTGATAAAAAAAAAAAAGGCTAAAAGAGAATATGAAGAGAACTTGCTGCAGAGACAATAACTCATAGTAATAACTTTTTCAGGTATACTAGAAGCAGAAAGCCTGTGAGGGAATAAGTAGGACCTTTAGATCATAAAGCAGTAAAAGGGACACTCGGGGAGGACAAGGCCATAGTGGAGAGACAATGAATTCCTCGCTTTGGTCTTTACTGAAGAGGATGTAAGAGATCATTTTGTGCCAGAAATGGTTTTCAAGAGTGACGACAGAGGAGCTGAAACAAATCTTGGTGAATCTGAAAGATGCACTGAGCTAAATCGACAAGTTAAATAGTAGTAAATCACCTGGGCCAGATGATATACACCCCAGGGTACTGAAAGAACTTAAACATGAAATTGCTGATCTGCTATTAGTGATCTATAATTAAACTTTTCTGTAGTACCTGAAGATTGGGTGGTGGCTAATGTAATGATGATTTTTTAAAAGGTTTCTGGGGTGATCTTGGAAATTATAGACTGGTAAGCCTGGTGTCAGTACCAGGCAAAATAGTGAAAACTATTATAAAATTACTGAATGTGGTTTAATGGGACAGAGTTAACATGGATTCAGCCAAGAGAAATCGTGTCTCATCAATTTGTTTCATTTCTTTGATGGAGTGAATAAACATGTGGATAAAGGTGAGCCGGTTGATGTAGTACATCTAGATTTTCAGAAAGCTTTTGACAAAGTCCCTCATGAGAGACTCCTGAGAAAATTAAAAAGCTATGGGATAGGAGGCAGTGTTCTGCTGTGGATTGAGGTTTATAGATAGATAACAGAAAGTAGGGTTAAATGACTATTCTCTCATGGAGAAACGCATGCGGACTTGGAGAAATTGCAGGAAGATCTTAAGAAATTGGAAGGCTGGGCAGCCAAATGACAGATGAAATTTAATGTGGATAAGTGGATACTCAGCGGCTTGCTGCAATTCATCTGTCAGCATTTTCATATAGCGGTTGGCCTCCTCCAACTCGCAAGCTAGATCCCGAATGTCACCTCTTCCGGATGATATTCAAGGGGTTCTGTCTCTTTCCTTTCAGAGTCACCATGGCAGACGGCCAACCAGGGTCTTCAGTCACTTCTAGACTACAGTGGTTGACTTCCTTTCACCTCTCGGACTGTACATGAGACAGGCACTTAACCTCTACCTGCTGTCCATGACAGGTCCCCTTTTCCTTCTTGGGGCTTCTGGACTTGGGTTGCAACTCACTCCTTTGCCCAAGCATTGCTTTCATTTGCTGGCCAGCCACATGTCTGGCTTCAGGCTTCCTGCCTTTGTCAGGGCTATTAACCTCCTTAAGTCTTGACTTTTGGCAGATCACTTAACTTGCTCTTCCTTTGAGACTCCTTTATCTTCTTTCCTCCTGGTGCCTTTTTGGCTACCCCAGTAGGCTCTTTGCCAGTCACCCCTTGTGACTGTTCATGGCCCTCTTTTTGGCCTTTCCCTATTCCTCAGCCATGCCCCACTCCCAGGGCCAGTAGTTCTCTGAATTTACAGAGCATTGCTGCAGGGCTAACCAGGTCTCCTGCCACTCCTGGTCCCAAATGCCCATCCTGGAGTCTTACTTCTTCAAGCCTTAAGGCACACTCACTGGTCCCCCAGTAGTACTGGAGTACTGGCTTCAAACAACACTCCAGGATTTCCAGCTGCTCCAGTTGCAGCTTACAATGTAGCAGCTTCTATCTTCTATCTTCAACCCTCAGCTTGGAGTCTCTTACTCCCTCTGGTCTGCTGTGCATTGAGCTGGCCTTGTTTCAGGACACTTGTCTCTAGCTCTGGCTGTACCTTCCACTCCAAATCAAATTCCAGTTGCAACTTCTCTGGCAGCAGTTCAGCCTTTAATACATTTCTCTGTGCACAGCTTTTAACTTTATACTTCTTTGCTCTGCAGTTTCTTAAGAGCCAGTTTCTCAGTAGCAGCCCCAGTTCCAGCTCCACTCCTGGAATCTGGACCAGCTTTCCCTGGCTGCTCTAGTGTCAGCAATAACTCAGTTTTACTTTCTCACAGAAGCTTTCTGCATTCAGATCAGCTTCTCTGTTAATTGCACTGCCTCCACTCATTCAGGTGCACACTGCTTGATTAGGTAAGCCTAGCAGCTTGCTAATCACTCTGCCATTGTAGCTGACTCTGAAGCCACAACACACTGTTGGCAATGGTGCATGGTAAGATGGAGCTCTTTGAGGAAGTATGGAAATTCCATGAAGCTTGGGTGAAGAGACGAGATCCAGTGGAAATAGTGTGAAATTAATAATCCCACACTGTTTAAATAAATAAAATTGAGGATCCTTATTAAGAGGCCCTTTTACTAATTTATTTATTTGTTTGTTACATTTGTACCCCGCACTTTCCCACTCATGGCAGACTCAATGCGGCTTACATGGGGCAAGAGGGTTAAGTGACTTGCCCAGAGTCACAAGGAGCTGCCTGTGCCTGAAGTGGGAATCGAACTCAGTTCCCCAGGACCAAAGTCCACCACCCTAACCACTAGGCCTCTCCTCCACTCTAAGCAGCGGTAAGCCCACTGCAGGCTTGCCATGCGTCAATCCTGATCTACTCCCCCCCCCCCCCCCCCCCCCCCGGCGGTAGTTCCCACCCCTAGTGTGCGCCATTTCTGGTACTAAAAAAATGTCATATTTTTGTAGCGCTGGAAATTAACCAGCGGTAATAGCGCAGGAACCCTTACTGCCATCTCAATGGTTGGCGGTAAGGGCTCCCCACCAAAATGGCTGTGCGGTAAGTGGTTCACTTACTCCATGGCCATTTCTTTTTCCCAGAAAAGGACAGCCTTTTACCCACTGCAGTAAAAGGGAGCCTCGGAGCACATCAAAAACACACACTGATGCTAGTTCAGGCCCTCTTTTACTGCAGCTTAGTAAAAGGACCCCTAAAAGAGGAGAGGAGGAATGGGAGTGGTGAGAACATGTGTAAACTATGAAATGTCAGCAGTGGTTGATTATGTAATTGATAGTGTTTGGTTGTATTGTGTATAATAACTAATAAAAATGTAAATTGAAGGGAAATGCTTTATCAAATTAGCCACATGGAAAGCAATGTTAAAGGCATTTCCTTTGGTAAAACAACATTTTATGCACAGAAAAATGCCTTTTCAGTATCCCCTGGATTCTGTATATGTCACCCAGATTTGTGCACCAAAATTTGGGTGTGTGCCTGTGATGATGTGGACACAAATTAATTGAGTAACAAACCATTAACTATCAATAATTGGGTGCTAACAACTAATTATTGAACTTAATTGGCATCAGGATTTGCGTGCACATCTGGCTACACGCTATTCTATAAGGTAAGGCGTATAACTGAAATATGAAGGGGAATGGGCATGTCAGGGGTATTCTGGAAAGTTGCACAAGTACTTACAGAATACTGCCTCGGTGCGCCTAACTTGGGCACCAACATTTACACCAGGTTTCAACAGGCGTAAGTCTGGGTTTTACAGTTAGGCATGGGAATAGGCACTAAGCACTATTCTATAAAGGCTGCACACCCTTTATAGAATGGCGTTGGTGCCAATTTTTTCCAATGCCCATTTTTGAATGCCATTTATAGAATTTCCCCCTATCCCCTGGATTATATATATAGTGTTTTGAGTTGTACACGCAAATGGAGGGGGTTGGTAGCTATGCAACTATCAGATTACTTGGATAGTTATAATAGTCTGCACTTCTCACAATCTGGTTTCAGGTCCTCATTTAGTACAGAAACAGTCATTGGATCCCTCTTGGATAACATTTGATGGTTGTTATCAGTTCACAGAAAGGCATTGGTATTACAATTTGACCTATCCAGTGCCTTTTAAGTCAATCATTTATTTATTTACTGCCTTTTTGAAGGAATTCACTCAAGGCGGTGTACAGTAAGAATAGATCAAACATGAGCAGTAGGCAATTAGAGCAGTAAACATATTCGAACAACAATGCAAAGTATGGCATGGTATACTACTTGCAATGACAACACAATATGTATTAGAACATTATAATTGGTAGTGAGGGGTAAGGCAAAGTTGTAACATATAGATGAGTAAGAAAGTAGGAAGAATTAGAAAGTAAGGTGATTGATTTCAAGAAAGTTGCACGTGAGGTCAGAGAGATGGTTAAATATTATCTCAGCTAGGGTAGGAGTGGACAAACATGTCCCGCTGCAGTATGTGCAGCCCGAGTCAATCCTTGTGTGTGTGAGTGAGACTAACAAGTTAGTTACTTCTTCCGTTAAAGGCTTGGTTGAAGAGCCAAGCTTTCACCTGCTGCCTGAAGTAGAGGTAGTCTTGTATTAAGCGGAGCCTTTCAGGCAATGCATTCCAGAGTGTGGGGGCTACTCTGGAGACAGCTCGCTTGCGGGTATCACATCGTGTAATGTCTTTTGGAGAGGGTGTAGTTAGTGAAAGTCCTTGGGAGGACCTTAGTGTCCTTGGCGGTGTGTGGAGGATCATCCTATTCTTCAGATACTCGGGGCCATTTCCTTTCAGGGCCTTGAAGATCAGACATAGAGTTTTAAATTTAGCCCTGTATTGTACTGGTAGCCAATGAAGTTTTTGCAAAAATGGTGTGATGTGGTCACGTCACTTGCAACCTTCTATGAGTCTTGCTACTGCATTCTGAATCAACTGGAGCTGGTGCAGGCCCTTTGTAGTCTGACCATTGTATAGTGCATTACAGTAATCCAGTCTTGATGTTAGCATGGCATGCACAACTGGGATAAGATTTACCTTCTCGATGTAAGGAGCGGGGCAGCGTAGCTGTCGCAAATAGTAGAAGTAGCTCTTGATCATGATATCCTATTACAAATTTTGGAGAATATAGGTATCACAGCATGTTCTAGACTGGTTTCAGAGATTTTTAAAGTATTGTTCTTCAAAGTTAAAATGGATAACTGCTATTCAGAGAAAATGGATCAACCCAGGATCTACACGCACACACACACTTTTGAATTGAAGGGATTTTGTTGTTTTAGCTAAGTAGATGATTTAACAGTCTTGATTCCTATAAATTCTTCTGTGTCAATAGAAATTGCGGCAATGCAAGAGGTTATTACTCTATTAGAAAATTGGATGAAGGCACATGAATTAAAAGTTGTCCATAATACTTTGAGTGAAGATGAGACAAGTGTTGTGATCAACAGTGTCACTTAAGTGTCCTTTTACAAAGTCACACTAGCGTTTTTAGCGTGTACTAAAATAAGCATGCACTAAATGCTAGAGACACCCTTAGAAATATATGGGTGTCTCTAGCATTTAGTACATGCTAAAATTTAGTGTGCCTTTGTAAAAGACTCCTTGAGTTTTCTACTTCTAGAAGGATTTTAGGAGTCTATTTGGATTCCAAATTTACTTTACAAACACAGATTAATATATTAATATAACAAGCATTTTTTTACCATAAATAAACTTTGTCAAGTTCATAAATACTTCAAACAAGAACACTTTTGGTTAATTGTTCAAGTACTGATTTTAAGTTTGTTGGATTACTGTAATATCATCTATCTTGGCAGCTCTAAGCAGATGATTAAGAAATTGCAGACCATTCAAAACACAACTTTATGTTTAATGTATTTATTTAAAGAGTCTGATAGTATATCACCTATTTATATGAAGGTTCATTGGCTTATGATGCATGCCAAAATTTCATTTTAAGTTTTTGTGTTGGACATATAAAGTTGTGTTTGGTTTAGAACCTTCATATCTTTCTAATCATTTTGTATTTTCAACACCAGTGTGAGGTATACCAATTTTTAGACGCTACTTATAGAATTTATCCCATAGCATATTAACAACACTCAATGATTCTTTATGATTCTAGTTACCATGATAGTTTTCTGAAAAGACACTTCAGGTTTATACACTTGTCACTTACAATTTAGATTTCAAGCACAATGTAAATGCATAAGACATTGTCACTCTAATCTTTTATCATTGTTTGATCTGCCTGTATGTCCTACAACATATAGAACTTCAAACATTCGTGTGTGGTTTTTTTTTTTAATGGATAGTTTTTTTTACAAGTTGTAATTTTGGCTTTTAGAAATGATGTTCATTTGGTGTTTCTGTTTTAGATGTTTTGCCTTTATGTTTATATTTTGACTATACTCTTTAGGACTCTCTTTTACAACACAGTCCTCTCGTATAACAAATTTTGATATTCCACTTGTTTGGGTTTTTATAAAGACGCAATGGCTCTCATTTTTTATGTATTTGTTATTAATGTTTTTTAATGTATTTATTATCTATGTATTGTCTTATGCTTCACATTCACTTTAAATGCATTTTTTACATGGTTTTATCATTATTTTTTATGTTCCATTGTTTTAGACTCCTGAGGCAAATGCTTTGCACCAAACACGGTTCCATGTTGAGTCTATAAGGTGTACTTTTCAGAAAAAACATTGTTTATGAAGAACCTTTGACTCCCTGGAAGTACTATTTTTCTACCCTGCTCCTTCAGATTGTTCTTACTATGATCGTAGGGATTTGAGTTCCTCCACTCTTGTGGTCAATCATTCTATTAGGAGTAAAATTTCCCAGCCTACATACAGCCCTTTGGCACAACTTTAATGCAAGATGTATAGACAATAGCAATGAGGTTACTTCTGCAAATTCGTCTGTCTTTCCCCCAGCACAAACTACTCTCCCAGGTATTCAAAGTATTAGATGAATGCTTGCCAATTGCTTCTACTTAGAACCTTTCACAACAAATATATTGCTTCCTCTCCTGCAGTACAAACAATCTTGGCTTTTTATTTCATTCACCAGGGTGCTAATTCTATAATGATGCACCAATATATAAGGACATATTCTATAAAATAAAGTAGGTGCCTGATTTCCTTTATAGATTACAAGCATAACTAGGTATGTATGAATGTATGCACTTCAGTGCAAGCAGTTATGCCAGCTATTGAGCTGGTGTATGTGTGTTAGGTGATACACACACAACTTATAGTGTTCTGTACGTTATGCACATAAATGTGAACCCCACCTATAGTGACTATGCACATATCTGTGATAGCACATATTTTACAGGTAGGCATGAACATGGGTGGACTATAGGTGGATCCGTGTTCATGTCCACCTGTAAAATATATGCTATCACAGATATGTGCATATTTATAATTTAGGTGAAGAAGAGGGGGTAGGACAGGTTGGCTCTATCCAAAACCAAGAGAAACGTGTCGATTTCAAAAACCTTTATTGAAGAACATTCAAATGACTCGACACAGCTGCTGTGTTTCGGCGCATAGAGCGCCTGCATCGGGAGTCTACAAGATATTAAGACATATGTAATATACAAACATATTAAAAAAACTAAAGCTATAAATCAGGAAAGTGTATGTATTATCAGATGATGCATATTAGTAATATATTAAAAATATATATATTAAAAAAGGAAAGATGTCACATCCTATATAATAATTCTCACCTCCAACGTTCTATGCGTCTTGCTGCCTGTGTCCGTGGCTTCTTCGGAGTTGGTCTGCTCGGCTCCATAGCCCAGGGTGACGTCACCATACACAGTATGACGACAGCAACAGAACCCTCGCAAAAGGAAAAAAAAACGCCTCACAGATCTGCCCCCCCCCCACAGGGAATGCTGGAGGCTAGCACAGGAGGTGCCGTCGCTGCCACCCCCCCCCCCCAGGTCACACGATGGCAGGAGCACAAGGCCGGTGGATAGGGGATAGGGGGGAGGGGGTCCGACCACGTGGCCGTTGGACCGGTGGGCCCAGAGGCCTCGCCCCAACGTTCTCCATCCCTCCGAGTTCCAGGGTTGTCCCTCCCTCCCAGTTCCAGGGTCCCCCCTCCCTCCCAGTTCCAGGATCGTCGTCCCTCCCTTCCTGTTCCAGGCCCCCTCCCTCCATTTTTGAAAAGTCATCTTCACTTACCCCGTCGGGGTTACGGCGGCCGGCAGCAGCGGTACAACGCGTGCAGGCTCGGCCCTTCTGTCTCTCTCAGCTCTGGTTCCGCCCTGGCGGAAACAGGAAATGAGGGTGGGACCAGAGCTGAGAGAGACAGAAGGGCCGAGCCTGCACGTGTTGTACCGCTGCTGCTGCTGCTGCCGGCCGCCGTAACCCTGACGGGGTAAGTAAAAATGACTTTTTAAAAACAGAGGGAGGGGGCCTGCAACAGGAAGGGAGGGATGTTGATCCTGGAACTTGGAGGGAGAGGGGACCCTGGAACTGGGAGAAACGGAGGGTGGGAGGGGACAGCTCTGGAACTCGGGGGGAGGGGACGGCCCTGGAACTCGGAGGGAGGGGGGACGGCCCTGGAACTCAGAGGGAGGGAGGGAGGGAGGGGGAGACGGCCCTGGAACTCACAGAGAGGGAGGAGGGGCCCTGGAACTCAGAGGGAGGGAGGGAGGGAGACGGCCCTGGAACTCAGAGGGAGGGAGGGACCCTGGAACTCGGAGGGAGGGGGGATGGAAAGGAGAGAGAGAGGGGAGGGAGGAAGGAGGGCCTGGAACTCAAAGGGAGGAAGGGGGGCCTGGAACTAGGAGGATTGCTGCACCACAATGGATGGAGGGGGAGGGGAGAGATGCTGCACATGGATGGATGGAGGGGGCAGGGCACAGAGGTCGTTTGCTGCATATGGATGAATGCAGGGGACAGAGCATAACTGGTGCGCACGGGACACACACTACACTTTCTCACTCACACAGACAGACACACACATTCTGCCTCTCAATCACACACTGTCTCTCAATCACACACTCACTCTCTCTCTCTGACACACACTCTTTCTCTCTCACACATACTCTCTGACACATACTCATTCACTCTCTCACGCATACTCTATCCTAACAGGTCCCTTAAAAACATAATTGCCATTAGAGGCAGTGGCGTAGCCAAGGGTGGGCTTGGGTGGGCCCAGGCCCACCCACTTTGGGCTCAGGCCCACCCAGTACCAGCATAGCTATAATGTGGCTGGCAGGGATCCCCATGCCCCACCAGCCGAAAACTCCCAACAACTGTCCCTCCTGCATACTTTGTAAATAGCAGATCTTCGCCTGCAGTGAGCAGTGACTGATGCATACTGCTCACACCGGCCCCATAGCCTTCGCTCTGATGTATTCTTGCCTAGGCAGAAACAGGAAGTTGCATCAGAGGGAAGGGTATGGAGCCAACATCAGCAGTGTGTATTAGTTGCTGCGCGTTGCCGGTGAAAATCTGCTATTTAAAAGGTATGCGGGAGAGGGAGGATATTTGAGAGACCATATGGTATGCAGGTGAGAAAAGGAGAGACGACATCATCTGTGGGATGAGGCGGGGTTCTTCTGCCCACCCATCTTGGGCCCAGGCCCACCTAAAATTGGGTGTCTGGCTAAGCCCCTGATTAGAGGACAACCTTGCTAGCGCCCGTTTCATTTCTTTCAGAAACGGGCCTTTTTTACTAGTTAATTAATAATACCAAGAAAATAGAAATCATATTTTACATAAAAAAGCCATACATGTTCTTCAATAAAGGTTTTTGAAATCGACACATCTTCCTTGGTTTTGGATAGAGCCAACCTGTCCTACCCCCCTCTCCTTGACCTAATTTCGTTGGAATCACTGCACCTCCACAGCATGTGTTTTTTTTCCTCCTTATTTATAATTTAGCCCATAGGTATGTATCCAGCATGTATATACATACAGTGGTGGAAATAAGTATTTGATCCCTTGCTGATTTTGTAAGTTTGCCCACTGACAAAGACATGAGCAGCCCATAATTGAAGGGTAGGTTATTGGTAACAGTGAGAGATAGCACATCACAAATTAAATCCGGAAAATCACATTGTGGAAAGTATATGAATTTATTTGCATTCTGCAGAGGGAAATAAGTATTTAATCCCTCTGGCAAACAAGACCTAATACTTTGTGGCAAAACCCTTGTTGGCAAGCACAGCGGTCAGACGTCTTCTGTAGTTGATGATGAGGTTTGCACACATGTCAGGAGGAATTTTGGTCCACTCCTCTTTGCAGATCATCTCTAAATCATTAAGAGTTCTGGGCTGTCGCTTGGCAACTCGCAGCTTCAGCTCCCTCCATAAGTTTTCAATGGGATTAAGGTCTGGTGACTGGCTAGGCCACTCCATGACCCTAATGTGCTTCTTCCTGAGCCACTCCTTTGTTGCCTTGGCTGTATGTTTTGGGTCATTGTCGTGCTGGAAGACCCAGCCATGACCCATTTTTAAGGCCCTGGCGGAGGGAAGGAGGTTGTCACTCAGAATTGTACGGTACATGGCCCCATCCATTCTCCCATTGATGCGGTGAAGTAGTCCTGTGCCCTTAGCAGAGAAACACCCCCAAAACATAACATTTCCACCTCCATGCTTGACAGTGGGGACGGTGTTCTTTGGGTCATAGGCAGCATTTCTCTTCCTCCAAACACGGCGAGTTGAGTTCATGCCAAAGAGCTCAATTTTTGTCTCATCTGACCACAGCACCTTCTCCCAATCACTCTCGGCATCATCCAGGTGTTCACTGGCAAACTTCAGACGGGCCGTCACATGTGCCTTCCGGAGCAGGGGGACCTTGCGGGCACTGCAGGATTGCAATCCGTTATGTCGTAATGTGTTACCAATGGTTTTTGTGGTGACAGTGGTCCCAGCTGCCTTGAGATCATTGACAAGTTCCCCCCTTGTAGTTGTAGGCTGATTTCTAACCTTCCTCATGATCAAGGATACCCCACGAGGTGAGATTTTGCGTGGAGCCCCAGATCTTTGTCGATTGACAGTCATTTTGTACTTCTTCCATTTTCTTACTATGGCACCAACAGTTGTCTCCTTCTCGCCCAGCGTCTTACTGATGGTTTTGTAGCCCATTCCAGCCTTGTGCAGGTGTATGATCTTGTCCCTGACATCCTTAGACAGCTCCTTGCTCTTGGCCATTTTGTAGAGGTTAGAGTCTGACTGATTCACTGAGTCTGTGGACAGGTGTCTTTCATACAGGTGACCATTGCCGACAGCTGTCTGTCATGCAGGTAACGAGTTGATTTGGAGCATCTACCTGGTCTATAGGGGCCAGATCTCTTACTGGTTGGTGGGGGATCAAATACTTATTTCCCTCTGCAGAATGCAAATAAATTCATATACTTTCCACAATGTGATTTTCCGGATTTAATTTGTGATGTGCTATCTCTCACTGTTACCAATAACCTACCCTTCAATTATGGGCTGCTCATGTCTTTGTCAGTGGGCAAACTTACAAAATCAGCAAGGGATCAAATACTTATTTCCACCACTGTATATGCTGCTATTCTCAACATTTACATGTGTAATTAGCACATAAATCTTACTTTATAGACTTGTCCCGCAGCAGACTGCTAGTGGATCCAGGTACTTTATTAACTTTACCTCTGTTAAGCCCTGCTGCTTCTGCACTACATTTTCCAGACAGCCTGTTTCTAATATGAGCTCATTTCCTGTTAGTTTAGTACTCTCAAGGGCTACAACCAGGGTTGCCAGTTGGACGGTTTTCCGCAACCCACCGTGGGAAACTTTTGCCCGCGGCGGGTTGCGGTTTTTTGGGCTGGTTTTGGGTTTTTTGGGCGGTTTTTCGGCCGGCGGGGGGTGGGGCTAATGGTGACAGAGGCGGGGTTTATGACGTTTTGGGCGGGGCGATGACGGCGGGGGCGGGCGTGATGACGGAAGGGGTGGGGTTGATGACGGAAGGGACGGGGGTGATGATGGAAGGGGCGGGGGTGATGACGGCGGGGGTGGGGGTGATGACGGAAGGGGCGGGGGTGATGACGTCGGGGGTGGGGTGTGTGCGGTTTTTGGGCGGGTTTTGGGCTGTTTTGGGTGGGAATTTTTTTTTTTATTTGGCAACCCTGGCTACAACCCCAGAATTTTCATGAGCCCACTTCCTTTCAGAGCTCTTATACACTTTCTTGAACTCCCTTTAGTGCCATTATCAAACTGCTTTATAACTAGTGCCATGCTGTCCATTGTGTCACGATATATATTTTAAGTTTCTAATATATAATTTAAGGGACTTTTATTTGAATTGTTTTTAATTGGTAGGTTTCTCAGGATAGCCTGCTTTTAAACATTTTTGCTTCAAAGATGCCAGGAATGTTCTTTCAGCTCTCTTGTGTGAAACGGCAGCATTACACAGTGGACATTCCCATGGTAGTTACTTTCAGTACCTCAAGAGGATGTAGAACTATTAGATTTTACTCATTAAGAAATTTTTATTTCACACTAAGTATATGGAACTGAAAACTTCTTATGGTTATTTACCTGGCTCAGACAGGATGTAGCCCAGCCAAGAGCCTATGGCAGAAGCTGTCGGTTGTAGACATCAGTCCTTGTCCCCTGAGAAGAACGGTAGCAATGGAATGCTGCAGCCATCGGGACTTTGATAACACAGCAGGATCAGTGGTAAGTATAGTTGTAGCAGTTTGCAGCTTCAAGGACTTGGAGAAACCGTATGATATGAGAATCCCATGTATGTGACTGACCTTCCCTGCTGTCTAATACTGGGTTTAGCAGTGTCAGAAAGGCAATGTTGCCAGGAAGGAATTTGAGAAATAATTAAAAAATAGGACTGTGGAGATGTGAATGAGGGCAGGCCTAGTGCCCAAGTAAGACAGAGCCACAAATTAGTTGTAGGTAAAGAGAGAGAGCATTTATTAAAGCTGGTAGGTCTGGGGTCCTGTTCCGTTTACAGGTAGGATGAAAAAGGCAACATAAACCTCGTCTGCAAATATAACAATGTCCTTGGGTGGCTTGCTCTTGCAGGGTCACTGTGTACCTTATGGCCTCTTAGTCCAGCAGCACACTTTACATATCTCTGGCCTGGTTCCTCAAAGTTATCAGGGAAGTCTCTAGCAGTTACTCGGGTCAAAACACAAAATCTGCAAGGTTCCCAGTGGAGCTTTGCCTACCTGACTGTATATATAAGTGGTGGAGGCACATGCCGTGGGTGTCACTGCTTCCCTCTGTGTCTCCTTAACTAGCTAAAGCCTCAGCTTATATACTTCTTGGACCATGCCCTCCTGGCTCCACTCCTCCCATGTCACTTCCCTCTTGGGCAGAACTATGAAGTTTAAAGTGGCTCTGACACTGTGAGGGAGCACTATTAAGGGAGAGGGCAATATCCTATAGACTCCCTCACAAGGACCAAGGAAAGTTTAAACCCCTGATGGCGAACCTATGACACGGCGCCGCCGCAGTGTGGTCCGCCCTCCCTCCTCGCTTCCGGAAATTAACCTTAAAGCCTCCTTTCACGTCGCAGCAAGCAGCAGCAGGGCAGGCCACTCCTTCCTTCCGTGTCCTGACCTCGCCTGACGTAACGTCCGCGAGGGCGGAGCACAGAAGGAAGGAGGAGAGGTGAAAGGAGGCTTTAAGGTTAGTTCCGGGCCCGGTAGCGGGTGGAGGGGGGGCCCGGCGACCTCGGGTGGGCAGCGATCTCGGGTAGGGGGGGCCGGGGCGGTCCTAGTAACAGTGATTTTTCTTGAAGTGACACACCACCCGAGTTATGCTCGGTTTTTTGGTGAATTTTGACACACCAAGCTCAAAAGGTTGCCCATCACTGGTTTAAACCATCATGAACTTCAGTAGATGGAAAAATACTAGAACAAATTACTAATCAGTTTGCAAGCACATTAGAGGACAGGATAAAGAAAGCAGAAAAACTCCATTGTGTATAGGATTAGAGTTCAAAATGATTGTGACAGCTAAAAGAAATAGACTAAAATAGAACAAGGACAAACACAAGAGGCAGTGCTTACATGGGCATTCAAAGATCTCAAAAGTATAAATAACAAGAAGCAAACTGTGTTGCAGTAAGAAAAAACTGAAAAGTAATATGGGAAAGGTGGTGGTTGTATGGAATGACCTCACAGTGAAAGTGGTAGAGACAAAAATAACAGAATGCAAAACAGCATAAGATAAGCACAAGTGATCCTTCATTGTGATGTGGAAGGAAAGTCAAACATGTGAAGCCGCATTTTTCATAGGGTCAACATGGGAAATGAAATGCCCATGCCAGTATATTCACATTTCTTTGGCAGTTTACTATGGTTCTGCTGAATGCAGAGCTTTTTGTAAAATACCTATAAGAATGCTGGAAAATACATGCGTATTAGCAACAATTTTACAAAAATATACATAGGAAGACAGAAGCATCACTTAGCAGCTTCCGCTTATAAATGCCGGCACTTATACATATGGAGGCAATTCTTTAACTGGGTGTCAAAGTTAGGCGGCTAAATGCATTGCACCGAGCACTAAGTCTATAACAGAATCTGAGTACCCAGATTCTGTATAGAATATAACGTAAATCGGCATCTAGATTTAGGTGTAGCCACTTAGACTATGTCAATAGCAGGCAAAATGCATGTGCCTACACACACGTTATGTGGCAGCACCACCTATGCCCCATCCATACTCCTCCACATTTACACCCCCTTGCATTTACACACTAAACAAAATGTGCATCTAAATTATAGAATAGTGTAGAGAACACACATAGCACACTTAAGTGTGTAAGCATATATATAATCTGCATGAATGCTGGTATTCTATAATTTTAGTGTGATGATGAAGCTGAAAAGGTTTTCCTTTTTTTCTTTTTCTTTTTTTTTTTGGAGATGTGGAGAGGCATTTTCGATATGACGTCTAAATCCAACTTTGGCTGTTTTGCTGAAAAGTAAAAAAAAGTGGCAAACATAGCAGTTTTCGAATCGGAAAAATGTACATCTTTTTGCTTCAAAAATGGCTATTTCCATATCATCATTCTGATCAATCCATAGACTGGTGGGTTGTGTCCATCTACCAGCAGGTGGAGATAGAGAGCAATCCTTTTGCCTCCCTATATGTGGTCATGTGCTGCCGGAAACTCCTCAGTATGTTCTCTATCTCAGCAGGTGGTGGTCACACACAGCAGCAGCTCTGGCTAGGTCTCCAAGCCTAATCTTTAGGTTTTGTTGAGTACCTGGGGTTGAGGGCTCTTCTTGAGCAAGTGCAAACCTGGTGGCGCCAGGTCCCTCCTTTTCTCCCCCCTCCCACTGGCTCCGTTAAAAAAAAAAAAAAAAAATTTTGGACGTCCTTAAGGGCGTTTATTTCGACGTTTATTTAAACGTTTATTGCAGCTACTCACTGGGACACCAGGTCGTTACAGCTCGGAGCGAGAATCAGGTAATTTTTACCTTTTTATAGCGGGCAGGGGGTTCCCCGATTGATCTCCACGTGGCCTATGGCGTCGGAGGGCGAGGGCGCAAAGAATCGCTCCCAGGACCGCGTGTGCGCTTCTAGCGGGGATGCGGGGGGTTTTAAAGTCTGATTCGCCCTTGTTGGGTGTCAGTTTGGAGACCGGTCAGTGTCCCGGGTCTTCCTCCAGCGCGGCGGTATTTCCCGCCATAAACGCCCATCCCCCGCTGCTCGCCTCCGCCATCTTGGCCGGCCACTCTGCTCGGACGGCTTCTTCTTGGGCCGCCCTTGAGCTGGGAGACGTTCATGCCATGGCCGCCCTTGATTTGGGTGACGGCAAAAAAGCGGCTAAAGTTAAGCGCCGTTCTTCCCGCGTGGCTCCTTCGCGGAGTGTCGCGCTGGACGCTATCTTGGATGCGCAGCATGTTGCTCCCCCGCTCTTGCGAGCGCCGGTTGAGGGTGCGTCTAGGGCTTGGCCCAGGCTGCTGAAATACACAGTCTGGGGGGTTTCTCCCCCGAGTTTATTTTGCTGCTGCATCAGGCCTTCCTTATGCAAAACGCTGCCCCTTCTCCCTTGTCCGATAACGGGGTTGAGGCCCCCGGAAGTAAACGCCCTCGGGTGGATTCCCAGGCCTTAGAGGACGCTGTTTCCTCTGATGTAGATGAGGGCAGCGTATCTGAGTTCTCCCAACGGTCCTTTGGGGATTCCTTGGAGGAGACGGATTCCCGCTCGGATGGAGCGGATGACCCCTCTGCAGCGCGGATCTTTCGCTCAGAGGATTTGCCCAACCTGTTACTGCAGGCCATGAGCATTTTGAAGATTTCCTCGCCAGAGGACGTCTCTCCCTCAGCCCCTGTTGGCTCTGCCATTATGCTGGGGACGAAGCGCCCGCCTAGAACCTTCCACGTGCATGATGCCATGCACACCTTAATTTCGGCTCAATGGGATGTCCCGGAAGCGAGCCTCAAAGTGGCTAGGGCTATGTCCCGCCTCTATCCTTTGCCTGAAAGTGAACGTGAGGCCTTTATTTGGCCTACCGTGGATTCTTTAATCACTGCGGTGACTAAGAAAACGGCGTTGCCGGTGGAAGGTGGCACGGCCCTAAAGGACGCCCAAGACAGAAGATTGGAAGCGGCTTTAAGGTCGTCCTTCGAGGCGGCTGCCTTAAGTTTGCAGGCCTCAGTTTGCGGCTCCTATGTGGCCAGGGCATGCCTGACGATGGTGCAGCGGGCTTCCCCCTCGGATCCTTCCTTGAGGGCTGACTGGCCGGCCCTGGAATCGGGCTTGGCTTATTTGGCAGACTTACTGTATGATGTCTTGAGAGCCTCGGCTAAAGGTATGGCTCAGACAGTCTCTGCGCGGCGCTGGCTTTGGCTGAAACATTGGTCTGCGGACCACGCCGCTAAGTCCCGCCTGGCTAAGTTGCCTTTTAAAGGCAAGCTGCTCTTTGGGGTCGAGCTGGACAAAATCGTGACCGATCTCGGCACGTCTAAGGGCAAGAGGTTACCAGAGGTCAGGGCTCGGGCCAGTGCTCGCCCCGGTATCTCCAGAGGACGGTTTCAGGAAGCCTGTCGGTACCGCCCGGGCAAGTCGGGCTCCTCTGCCCCCTCTTCCTTCAAAAGGAACTTCTCCCCCAAGCAGCATTCCTTTCGCAGAGACCGCCGTCCCGGAGGTACGCCCTCCGGTCCTCCCCCAGGGTCTCGTACCCAATGACGGGGCCCTGCTCCATGGCCCAGTGCAGATTGGAGGACGCCTGTCCTCGTTTCTGGGCGAGTGGACCAGGGTAACTTCAGACGCTTGGGTTCTGGAAGTCATCAGAGACGGCTACAAGTTAGAGTTCTGCCGACCCTTAAGAGACGGGTTTGTACTCTCTCCCTGCAAGTCTCCGGTCAAAGCTGTGGCAGTGCAGCAGACCTTGGACAACCTGATACGCCTGGGTGCGGTCGTTCCGGTGCCAGAAAATCAGATTGGCAAGGGACGTTACTCCATTTACTTTGTGGTACCAAAGAAAGGAGGTTCTGTCCGGCCTATCCTCGACCTCAAAGGGGTCAATCGGGCCTTGAAAGTGCGGCACTTTTGCATGGAGACTCTCCGCTCTGTTATAGCGGCAGTGAAGGCAGGGGAGTTCTTGGCTTCCTTGGACATCAAGGAAGCGTACCTGCATATTCCCATCTGGCCTCCTCATCAACGCTTTCTGCGTTTTGCAGTCCTGGGCCGACACTTCCAGTTCAGAGCCCTCCCTTTCGGGTTGGCTACTGCTCCGCGGACCTTCTCCAAAGTAATGGTGGTCATCGCGGCCTTCCTGCGAAAGGAAGGAGTACAAGTCCATCCTTATCTGGACGACTGGTTGATCCGAGCCCCCTCTTATGCAAAGTGCGGCAAAGCTGTGGACCGGGTGGTTGCTCTTTTGAGCTCCCTGGGGTGGATCATCAACTGGGAGAAGAGCCAGCTGCGCCTGACTCAGTCCCTGGAGTATCTGGGAGTTCGATTCGACATCCAAGTGGGCAGAGTGTTCCTGCCAGACAATCGGATTGTCAAACTTCAGGCTCAGGTGGACCAGTTCCTAGTAGCCTCTCCTCTTCGGGCTTGGGACTATGTGCAGCTGTTGGGCTCTATGACGGCCACGATGGAAGTAGTGCCCTGGGCCCGGGCTCATGTGAGACCACTACAACACTCTCTGCTGCAGCGCTGGACTCCGATGTCGGAGGATTATGCTGTGCGCCTTCCCTTGGACCCAGCAGTGCGCAAGGCGCTGAGCTGGTGGCTGCAGACAGACAAGTTGTCTGCAGGAATGCCTCTGGTGACCCCGGAGTGGATTGTCGTCACGACGGACGCCTCTTTGTCGGGCTGGGGAGCCCACTGCTTGGGAAGGACAGCGCAGGGGCTCTGGTCTCCTGCAGAGGCAAAGTGGTCTATCAACCTCCTGGAACTCAGAGCCATTCGGTTGGCGCTTTTGGAGTTCATCCCGGTACTGGCGTTGAAGCCAGTACGGGTCCTGTCGGACAATGCCACGGCTGTGGCCTATGTCAACCGCCAGGGAGGTACCAAGAGCGCCCCTCTAGCCAAGGAGGCCATGAATCTATGCCAGTGGGCGGAAGCGAACCTGGAACAGCTGTCAGCGGCCCACATTGCCGGAGTCATGAATGTCAAGGCGGACTTTCTCAGTCGCCATACCTTGGATCCCGGAGAGTGGCAGTTATCTGCTCAGGCGTTCTTGGACATCACGAAGCTCTGGGGCCAGCCGAGCCTAGATCTGATGGCGTCATCGGCCAATTGCCAAGTGCCGCGCTTTTTCAGCAGAGGACGGGACCCTCGATCCCTGGGAGTAGATGCTCTTCTCCAACAGTGGCCGACACAGGAGCTTCTCTATGTGTTCCCGCTCTGGCCCATGTTGGGCAGGGTGCTAGACCGGGTGGCAAAGCATCCGGGCCGGATAATCCTGGTGGGTCCGGACTGGCCCAGACGTCCCTGGTATGCGGACTTGATCAGGCTCTCAGTGGACGATCCTCTGTGGCTGCCAGTGGAGCAGGGCCTGTTGCATCAGGGTCCCGTGGTGATGGAGGATCCCTCCCCCTTTGGTCTTACGGCCTGGCTATTGAGCGGCAGCGTCTGAGAAAGAAGGGCTTCTCAGACAAGGTCATCGCCACTATGCTGAGAGCGAGGAAGCGCTCTACTTCTACTGCTTACGCCAGGGTTTGGCGTACCTTTGCAGCGTGGTGTGAAGCAGGCTCACTTTCTCCCTTCACTGCTCCAATTTCTTCAGTGTTGGCGTTCCTGCAAGAAGGTCTGGAGAAAGGCCTGTCGCTCAGTTCCCTTAAAGTCCAGGTAGCGGCTCTGGCTTGCTTCAGGGGCCGCCTGAAGGGTGCTTCCCTGGCTTCGCAGCCAGATGTGGTGCGCTTTCTCAAGGGAGTTAATCACCTGCGCCCTCCTCTGCACTCAGTGGTGCCTGCGTGGAATCTCAACCTGGTGCTAAGAGCCTTGCAGAAGCCGCCTTTTGAACCCTTGTCAAGGGCATCTCTGAAAGACCTGACGTTGAAAGCAGTCTTTTTGGTGGCTATCACTTCAGCCAGAAGAGTTTCCGAGCTCCAGGCACTCTCATGTCGAGAGCCCTTTCTGCAGTTCACGGAGGCAGGAGTGTCTATTCGCACAGTGCCTTCCTTCCTGCCCAAGATTGTTTCTCGCTTCCATGTGAATCAGCAGCTCTGTCTCCCTTCCTTTCGTAGGGAGGACTACCCAGAGGAATACTCTGCTCTCAAATATCTGGATGTGAGACGAGTCATCATCAGATACTTGGAAGTGACCAATGATTTCCGGAAGTCGGATCATCTGTTTGTCCTGTTTGCAGGTCCTCGTAAGGGTCTGCAGGCTGCTAAGCCTACAGTGGCAAGATGGGTCAAGGAAGCCATTGCAGCGGCTTATGTGGCCGCGGGGAAGGTGCCGCCTATCCAGCTGAAGGCTCACTCCACTAGAGCTCAGGCGGCCTCGATGGCAGAGGCCGGGTCCGTCTCCTTGGAAGAGATTTGCAAGGCGGCAACTTGGGCATCGGCCCATACCTTCTCCAGGCATTACCGCTTGATTGTGGCTGCTCGGGCGGAGGCCCGGTTTGGAGCTTCAGTGTTGCGGTCAGGGATTTTTATGTCCCGCCCGGGGTGAGTACTGCTTCGGTACATCCCACCAGTCTATGGATTGATCAGCATGATGATATGGAAGGTAAAATTATGTATCATACCTGATAATTTTCTTTCCATTAATCATAGCTGATCAATCCATAGTCCCTCCCAGATATCTGTATTGTTTATATTCTGGTTGCATTTCAGGTTCAAGTTTAGTCTTCAGTTCCTGTTCAGGAGGACTTTGTGTTCAAGTTTTTCAATGGATTCTTCAAGAGTTGAGACGAATTTGTGTTACAGTGAGCTGCTGCATTCCTCTCCCCTCCGTTTTACGGGGCTGGATTGAGACTTAAATTCTGCCGGCGCTCCCTCCCGCTTCGCGCGGCAGTAGGGCAGCTTTGTACCCCTCCCGCTTCGGCGGTGTTAGGGTCAGTCAGCTCCTCCCGCGGTTGCGGTTGCAGGATAAGCCAGATCCCCCCGCATTGGCGGGGTGGTGTCCCTCCCCCGCTCCGCGGGGATGAGCTGGACGGATTCCCCTCCCCCACTTGTGTGGGGATGAGCTGGGTTAATTCCCCTCCCCCGTTTCGGCGGTGGTGAGCTGGGCAGAGTGTCCCTTTGTGGGTGTAATTCTCTAAGTGCTGAGTCCTGCGGATGGAGCTTGGATATCGACATACTGAGGAGTTTCTGGCAGCACATGACCACATATAGGGAGGCAAAAGGATTGCTCTCTATCTCCACCTGCTGGTAGATGGACACAACCCACCAGTCTATGGATTGATCAGCTATGATTAATGGAAAGAAAATTATCAGGTATGATACATAATTTTACCTTCTGAGACGTTTTGTGCTCTTTCGTGACCATTTTTGGAAAAAAAAAAGTCCAAGCGAAAAACACACAAAAACAAGCCACTGGGACGAAGGGGGGTGGGGTGGGGGCGGGGATGGCGGCAGTATTCTTACTAGACTGGCAACACAGACATCTCAGCAGAGCATTGGGGCACCCAAGGAGGCACTGCAGTGGATTTTGCATAAAAGGACCCAGGTACACATATCACCGTTACCCCCTTATATTGTATGGTGAGCCCTCCAAAACCCATCCACAAACCTCTTGTACCCAAGTGTACACCACTACAATAGCCTTTATGGCTGCAGGTGTCACTTATATGTGGTTACAGTAGATTTTTGGTGGGTTTTAGAGGGCTTACACTTTCCACCACAAGTGTAACAGAGCTGGATATAGGTCTGGATCCCCTTCTCTATAGTGCACTGCACTGATCACTAGGCTAACTCCAGGGACCTGCTTGCTGCTCTAATAGGACTGGCTGTAACATCTGAAGCTGTCAGAGAGGCTGGTATGTACTGTTTCTTTCACATTTTTGAGGGGAGGGTGTCAGTGATCACTAGGGGAGTAAGGGGGGGTCGTGCCTTAATCCCTCCAGTGGTCATCTGGTCATTTATGGTACCTTTTTATGACTTAGCCATGATTGAAACAGGTCTAGCCCAAAATGTTTAACTTTTAGCCCTGGACATTTTTGCTTTGTTCCATTATAGCAGAAATACGTCCAAGTTCTGGGAACGCTCAAATTCTGCTCCCAACATGCATCCTTGTGATATGGATGCAGTGTGGATGACCTACATAAAAAACATCTTAAAAATGTGTTTCAAAAATAGTAGTTTGGACATTTTGGACAAAAAAAAGTCTATCTGCCGCTTTTTGGATGTTTAAAACCCTGGTTCAAAATGAGCACTTTTATGAAACCCATCATGTTTTGATGCAAAAGCTAATAGGGAATATTTTTAAAATAATACATGTATTCCCATAAGAAAATGGAAAACATATGTGTAAATGTTTGGCCTGCCCAAGCCATGCTCCCTCAAAATTTCTGCCTCCCAGCCACCTACACATGTAAATAGCAGCTGTGTAGCCATCTGTTTACACATGCAGAGGTTTCTAAAATGGTCTCCCAAATATGATCTATAGGTTTGCAAAGGAAACAAATTAAGCAGACTAGCTAGGTCTTTGGGAGGAAGTTAGCAACATGGGCTGTTGTTAAGATAGGTTATTTTACTGTTATCCCCAGTTATTAGTAACTCAGTCTTATTGCATAGAATGGGTCCTAGGCTAAAATGGCACAACTTAGTGGTAAAATAACTACACCCTGTGGTGGGGCATTTTTAAAAGGACATCTAGGTAAAAAATGTCTAGGTAAAAAAAAAAAAAAATGTCCAGTGCTAAACATCTGAAAAAATTGCCCGATAATGGGTAGAGTCCAATGGGTGTTTTCATGTGTTCCAAAATTTGCATAAAATCATCCAAATCTCCAGACTGCTATGGACGTCTCAAGCTAGTTGTTTCACTGTTCTAAAATAACCTATTGAAAATGGCTAAATGCGGAAGTGGACTGCGTGGGCCATGACAGGCGGGGGGGTGTCCAGTTCCACAGGCAGAATGTCCATGGCCGATGCACATGGAAGAGCTATAGAGAGGAAAAATGTTGGCTAGGAGAGAGCCCAGTTTCACAGAGAAGAATTGAAAAAAAGAGGCTTACCACCAATTACATAAGTACATAAGTAATGCCATACTGGGAAAAGACCAAGGGTCCATCGAGCCCAGCATCCTGTCCACGACAGCGGCCAATCCAGGCCAAGGGCACCTGGCAAGCTTCCCAAACGTACAAACATTCTATACATGTTATTCCTGGAATTTTGGATTTTTCCAAGTCCGTTTATTAGTCCGTTTAGTAGTCATTAGTAGCCTTAGTTATGAAGATGCCTGCTTCAAAAGAAGGAAGAGAGGGCTGTAGAACTGTTAACAAGAGGGAATCTCCCCAACAGAAATCAAGACTTGGGTGTTTGGCTAACTCCTTTGCCATGGCTTCTGGGTTTTACAAGCTCCCTGCCTCCCAGAGGTTTTGGCCAGTTGATTCAAGCCGTGGGCTGATGACGGACAGGCTACCTAGGTTTGTCTGGCAGTGATGGTGCCATCCCTTCCCATGCTGTGGTTTGCGTTTCCACATTGCAGGTCTGAGGTATCTCCTCACTATGTTTCCTGTTGCCAGCAAAACCCATGACCAGGCAGGACTTCAATAACTTGGGTTTTTACCTCCAGTATCAGGCAGATCTTCCCCTTTTCTGTGGGAGACCCTGGTTAACCTTTCTGAGTAGTGCAGCAGTTTATCCTTAGTGACCTGACCTCCTGGTTAGAGTACTCCTTGACTCCACCAGTGGTTTTCCTTCATTACTTTTCAGGACTTCATTGAGCTGGTCTCCTACCCTGTGGTTCTGTTCCTTTAAGTTTCCTTGAGCTGGCTAGCTAGCCCTTCTCTGTACCTTTTCTAATTCCATTATATTTTTTTTGAGATGCGGTGACCAGAATTGCACACAGTATTCAAGGTGCGGTTGCACCATGGAGCGATACAAAGGCATTATAACATCCTCATTTTTATTTTCTATTTCTTTTCTAATAACACATGATCCTCATTCTACCATAATACCATTTTGTATTTGTTCTTACCGACTTGGCGAACGCCTTACGGTACTATGTAAGTCACATTGAGCCTGCTAATAGGTGGGAAATGTGGGATACAAATGTAACAAATAAATAAATAATATCTAACATTCTATTTGCTTTCTCTGCCACCGCAGCACACTGAGCAGAGGATTTCAAAGTATCATCAATGATGACTCCTAGATCCTTTTCCCGGTGGTGACTCCTAACGCGGAACCTTGCATTGCATAGCTATAGTTGGGTTCCTCTTTCCCACATGCATCACTTTGCACTTGCTCACATTAAGCATCATCTATCATTTGGATGCCCATTCTCCCAGTCTTGTAAGGTCGTCTTGCAATTTTTCACAATCTTCTTGCGATTTAACAACTTTGAATAACTTTGCTGTCGGCAAAATTAATTACCTCACTAGTTATTCCCATATCTAGATCATTTATAAACATGTTAAAAAGCAGCAGTCTCAACACAGACCCCTGCGGAACCCCACTATCTACCCTTCTCCATTGAGAATACTGACCATTTAATCCTACTGTCTGTTTTCTATCCTTTAACCAGTTTTTAATCCACAATAGAGCGCACTACCTCTTATCCCATGATTTTCCAATTTCCTCTGGAGTCTTTCATGAGGTACTTTGTCAAATGCCTTTTGAAAATCTAGATACACAATATCGACTGGCTCGCCTTTATCCACGTTTGTTCATCCCTTCAACGAAATGTAGTAGATTGGTGGGGTAAAATATCCCTTCACTTAGTCCATGTTGGCTTTGTCTCATTAATCCATGCTTTTGAATATGCTCCCTAATTTTGTTCTTTATGATAGTCTGTACCATTTTGCTGTAATTTCCTGGATCACCTCTGGAACTCTTTTTAAAAATCGGCATTACATTGGACACACTCCAATCTTCCGGTACCATGCTTTATTTTAAAGATAAATTACATATTGCTAACAATAGTTCCCGCAAGTTCATTTTTCAATTCTATCAATACTCTGGGATGAATACCATCTGGTCCAGGCAATATGCTACTCTTCAATTTGTCAGATTGCCCCATTACATCTTTCAGGTTTATAGAGATTTGATTCAGTTTCTCTGATTCATCAGCATTGAATACCATTTCTGGCACCGGTATCTCTCCCACATCTTTCTCGGTGAAGACCAAAGCAAAGAATTCATTTAATCTCTCTGCAAGGTCCTAGTCTTCCCTGAGTGCCCCTTTTACCCCTCGGTCATCTAGCGGTCCAACTGATTCTTTTGCCGGCTTCTTGCTTTTAATATACCTAAAAAAAAGTTTTTACTATGCGTTTTTGCCTCCAACGCAATCTTCTTTTCAAAGTCTCTCTTTGTCTTCCTTATCAGCTCTTTGCATTTGACTTGCCATTCCTTATGCTGTTTTATTATTTTCATTCAGATCCTTCTTCCATGTTCTGAAGGATTTTCTTTTAGCTCTAATAGCTTCCTTCACCTCACTTTTTAACTATGCCGGCTGTCGTTTGGCCTTCCTTCCTCCTTTTTTAATACACGGAATATATTTGGCCTGGGCTTCCAGGATGGTATTTTTGAACAGCATCCACGCCTGATGTAAATTTTTGACCTTCGCAGAAGCTCCTCTAAGTTATTTTTTTTCACCATTAGTCTCATTTTATGATAATCTCCTTTTTGAAAGTTAAATGCTAACATATTGGATTTTCTGTGTATACTTACTCCAGAAAATACATCAAATCTGATCATATTATGATCGCTGTTGTCAAAAGGCCCCAGCACCATTACCTGCTGCACCAGATCATTCGCTTCACTAAGGACTAGGTCTAGAATTGTTCCTCCTCTTGTTGGCTCCTGATCTAGCTGTTCCATAAAGCAGTCCTAGATTCCATCAAGGAATTTCACCTCTATGTTACATTTATCCAGTCAATATCGGCGTAATTGAAATCACCCATTATTATCCCCCGTTTGTTAGCCTCCCTAATTTCTGATAACATTTCTACATCTGTCTCTTCATCCTGGCCAGATGGACGGTAGTGTTGCAGGAATGGATGCATGAATTTATGATACTTCAGGAGTCAGACAGCACACACCAGTATGAGAGAGAAATCTTCTTTATTTGCCAGCAAACAAAGCAGGACATCAGTTCTAGCTCTCTTCTCTTTCTCTCAGCTCTTTTGTATCATGTGGCTTCTGTCTCAGCTGCTTCTCTTCTGCTGTCTCTCCTGTTGTCTTCCAGCTTTCTTCCTTTCTTCTGACGTAAACTGCTTCTGCTCTTACTTAAATACAGTTCTATCTAGCCTAGCCTAGCCCCCTTACTCTCCAATTGGTTAAGGAATAGATTGGTCACTTTGCCTCAACCAATCAGCTCCATACAAATATCAGTTACATAGGTTCCAGACATCCTAAACTGACCTGTGACCTGGGGCCCCTTACACCAGACATTTGGTCTCCAGAACTCCTGCATGTTATTATGATTGATTTCTCATATTCCTAGTACTAACTGCTAACTAAACTCTGGCATTCATTAAAGAGGTCAAGGGCCAATCTTACTTAATAGCATACATATCAGGTTATTACTTTCAAGACCATTTCTACATTTTACCTATAATTAATCAAGACTTTTCCTGACCTTTTTCACCTATCAGCTTATACACAGAACTTGCTAGGACCACAGAAAACTCAAAACACATGTTGGCCTCTTCACTGCAGTCTTTGCTTAGAAAATACAGCAGAGAGTAACATTAGATTTAAAAAGGTATTCTACATTTAACTACACAGAGTAAACATATTCTAAAATGAGCATCCTTATAAGACATATTCTAAATATCAAAAACTTGTAAATACTAATCTATTGCCTCTCTCTCTAAATAGTATTTTCTATCTTGTAAACTACAATATATCTGGCTCATGCCAGAGCTTACAAAGGCTGCTCAGCATGCCTAATAATATACAGATGTTGAGCTAGCTTTCATCATTCACCAGGGTGAAAGAAATTCCTGTCTCTGACCTTTCTAACCCAGCCCGGCAAACTAGACTTCTAGTAATCTGAACCAGCCTGCATTCCTTTACCTGCAGGACTGAAGAGAATTCAAACTTCAAGCTTTTAATATCATTTCTTATGTATATATAATTATGCCCATGGCTGCCTCATTCCCCCCTTTGAGACTAAAATCAGCTTATGCAGAGATAAGTCTCACATCTCAAACTCTGGAGATTATAGTGATCCTAACTGGGAATAGACTTGTGAATCACCATTACCTTACTTGTTAAGGTCCGACGGCATACTGCCGAAGCACATGAGGCCAAGAAACAAAACAACAACCCTGCTAAAACTAAGACTATTAGGGAAATGAACAAGGGACGTATCCAGGAGGTCAATGACCACCACCAGGAGGTAAGGTCTAATCCTCCTCGGTAATCCTCCACATTAAGGCTAGCCAACTGTAGGACTTTATCCATGGCATGCCTAACTACATGCGTCCTATTTATGACAATAGTACAGCACTCTGAAGAATTTAACACTGTACAGAGACCACCCTGGGCTGCAAAGAGGTAGTCAAGACCCATACGATTATACCGAGAAACTATACTTAATTCATTAATTTGATCCTGCAATGCATTGACTACCACGTTCAGCTCATGAACTAAAACATGAAGTAGGGACTGAAGTCTCCGAGTAGCCATACCTAGTTCAGTAATACCCGCTACCGGGCCCCCAATTGGAATCCAGGCCGTGGCAGAAAGGGCTACAAGTCTCTTTTTAGTCAGAGGATAAGTAGAATTAATATACTGGAGGGCTAATTCAATCGCCTCATCCTCTGTGGCAACGGAGGAGGGTAAGGACAAAGCCTCTCGCTTAGAACGGTGCGGGGATGGTGGCTTAAGAGGAATAACTTTAGGAAAATAATTCAAGGTTACCAATACACAAAAATCATATGTAGGGGGAAGAATCATGTGGAGGACATTATCACAGAGCCAGTAATGACCAAGGAGAGGGTGAGGAAAGTTCCCAATAAATGTTGGCTCAGGCTGGACAAGGTACTTAGGGTGCCCATAATGCGAGCCCCTATCCCAGGGGGAACGAAGACGAAATGGAGACTTTGCACACCATAGGTGCCAATCCCCAATTGTGACAGGCTGCTCATTTGTTAGTAACTCTTCATACCCCGGGGACTTATGAAAGTAGAAAATAAGCTTGGACGCTATAGTCCTCTCAGTGGTACGCTTAGGAGCCAGATAATCACCTGGGTCATAATCTGCAGGTACGGTAGTAGGGCACATAGGAGTACCTGGAGAAACTACCCACACAGATTCTCCTTTTTCTGGGAGAACATTAGTATAGTTACAGGGAATGGGAAGAACAGTTGAGATGTTTCTTGTTAAACAAAACACTCCAGAAGCTGGATAGGGAGACGTAAAAACTGGCCTTAGAGAAGATTCAGAGGGGGAAGTAGCATTATAAAAGGACCACCAAGTATAATCCTGGCTCCAAGGGCCTGAACTCGAAAAGTAGGGAGGTATAAGAGCTGGGAGCTGCACAGGGACAGGAACAGCTGGGACATCTGTAGTATAAGGAGAAAATCGGGAACACACAATACAAGGGGAAGTAATCTTTGCCTGGCTAATTAGTTCCTGGACAGAGTGTAACCAAAGGTTGGAGCGAGTTGGGGTATTAGGAACAAGGAGGCAAGGAGTAGAAAACAACAAAAGCATCCAAACTACTAACATTTTCTTTCTTCCTAATCTAAAACAAATACAGCAAACTAATTAAGCAATAATATTTCAACAGTCTGTTCTAATCACAGATTACTCTAATATAGTGTTCTCAGTCTTTGAGTTCTTATACCAGTTGGGATAGACCCTCAACTGACAAGGATCAAGCTCTCAAATTCCAAGAAAGCCAGAATCTGGGCAAGAAAGAGTCTCAGTATGAAGCCGAAGTTCAGCCGCTCCTGCAGTATGCAGTTGACCCTTCTTTTCAGCTAGTAGATTCTTTGGTTCGGGTCAAGCGCAACTTCAATGGCTCCGCTGGATCACTTTCTGCTCTCCACTGTCTAGGCTCCGTCTGATCCGTGCTGGGCTCAGTCTGGTCAGCAGACTTAATTCGAGACCAATGGACCCATGGAGTTATCCCTGCGACCTTCACAGCTGTAGGGGTAGAAAGCAAAACAGTAAAAGGTCCTTTCCACCGGGGCCCCAAAGGCTGGAGCCTCCAGTCTTTCACCCAAACTCTATCCCCTGGCAGGAAGGAATGTACCTGAGCCTGGAAGGGGACAGGGTTTATTTCTCTCACATAAGACTGAAGCTCAGAAATTATCTTACCCAGGAGGGCTACCTGCTCCTGCACCTGGGCAGACCCTAAAATCCCTATGTCTCCCTTAATTCCCTGCAAAATGGCTGGGGGCTTCCCATACACAATTTCAAAGGGAGAGAGGGCTGTTCCTCTAGTTGGGGTGCATCGGAGGCGAAAGAGGGCTAGTGGCAATGCCTGTGGCCATTTCAATTGGGTTTCCTGACAAATCTTTGCTAGGCTATTTTTCAAGGTTCTGTTTGCCCGCTCAACCTGCCCTGAACTCTGGGGACGATAAGCACAATGCAATTTCCAGGTAATGCGCAATGCGCGGGACAGGGCCTGAAGTGTAGCTTCAACAAAGGCGGGACCATTATCTGAACCTATGGCAAGGGGCAGTCCATACCTGGGGATGACATCCCTAAGGAGAGCTCGAGCTACTTCTGTGGCTTTCTCAGTAACTGTAGGATATGCTTCCACCCACCCAGAAAAGGTACAGACCATGACCAAGAGGTATCGGAGCCTACCGCTCCTGGGCATTTCTGTGAAGTCTATAACTAAAGACTCAAAGGGTGTTAGTCCCCTAGACTGAACTCCTGGTGGAATACGGGGTCCCTGACGAGCATTATTCTGGGCACAGAGAGTACATCGGGCAGAGGCAGTGGCAACCAGACTATCCAATCCTTCCAGCACCACTACTCGACTGAGTAGGCGGGCTAGTGCTGTTTTCCCTAAGTGTGATAGGTCATGAGCTTGAGACACTACAGGCCAAGCTAGATGGCGTGGCACCAGAACTCTGGTATCAGGGAGATGTAACCAGCCATCAGGTCTCCTTACTGCACCTTCTTCTTGAGCCCATTTCTCTTCCATTTGGGTATACATAGGCGTCCATTCTTGCAGTCGAATTTGGAACAGGGGAGTCACAGTACTTGCTGGGGGTCCTCGAGCAGCTTCTT
This sequence comes from Microcaecilia unicolor, assembly GCF_901765095.1. Taxonomy (NCBI): domain Eukaryota; kingdom Metazoa; phylum Chordata; class Amphibia; order Gymnophiona; family Siphonopidae; genus Microcaecilia; species Microcaecilia unicolor. The sequence goes on along the minus strand of NC_044035.1, from coordinate 169,711,360 downwards.
TGGCCACCCGATCAGCATGGCGGTTCCCTCGGGCCACTGGAGTATCTATTCTTTGGTGTCCCCTACAGTGAATGACAGCTACCTTCTTGGGGGCCCAAACAGCCTCTAGCAGCTGAAGTATTTCGGGTCCATACTTAACAGGTTGGCCTGCAGCATTTATGAGCCCCTTTTCCTTATACAAAGCTCCATGAGCATGTAGGGTTGTGAAGGCATACTTAGAATCAGTATAAATATTGGTTACCAGTCCTGCTGCTAGCTCCAGAGCTCGTATGAGGGCCACAAGTTCTGCTTTCTGGGCTGAAGTTCCTTGGGGCAGGGCTCTTGCTTCTATCACCTTGTCTTCTGTCACCACAGTATAGCCTGCCAATCGCTTGGAGTTCTCCACGTAACTGCTTCCATCTGTGAAATAAATTACATCTGGGTCCCTCCAAGGAACATCTTTAAGATCTGGTCGACTGGAGTACACTTCATCCATGATTTGGATACAATCATGATCCGGAGGTCCCTCAGATGCTGGCAAAAGAGTGGCGGGATTAAATGTAGCCACTGTTTCCAGGTGTATCCGTGGATTCTCACACAAGCTAGCTTGGTACTTAACCATGCGGTTATTTGTAAACCAGTGGTTGCCCTTATACTCCATGAGGGTGAGAACTGCATGGGGGACTTTAACAACCAGTTCTTGCCCCAAGGTCAACTTATCAGCTTCCTGGACCAGTAAGGCTGTTGCTGCAATGGCCCTCATACAGGCTGGCCATCCTTTAGCCACTCCATCCAGCTGTTTAGACAGGTATGCAACAGGCCTCTGCCAGGATCCCATCATCTGGGTCAGCACACCCAGAGCAACCCCCTGTCTCTCGTGGACATACAGTGAGAAAGGTTTCTCCACATCAGGAAGGCCTAACGCAGGGGCTTGGAGTAGGGCTTTCTTTATGGCAATGAAGGATTGTTGAGCAGTAGGTCCCCATTCAAATGGTTCCTTTTCACCCCCCTTTGTGGCTTGGTAAAGGGGTTTCGCCATCAGTGCAAAATTTGGAATCCAAATTCTGCAGAATCCAGCTGCTCCCAGAAATTCCCTAACTTCCCTTCTGGACTTGGGTTGGGGAATTGCAGCAACTGCTTGCTTCCTACTGACATCCAGTCTCCGACTTCCCTGGGAAATACAAAAACCCAGATACTTCACTTCTGACTGACAAAGTTGGGCCTTTGAGCGTGAGACCTTATAGCCTGCATCCAAGAGTAACTCCAGCAATTCTCTGGTAGCCTCAAAACACTCTTCCTGAGTCACTGCTGCAATCAGGAGGTCATCTACATACTGGAGTAAAACTCGCCTGGAAGGCTCAGATTTAAAAGTCTTAAGGTCTTGCCCTAGGGCAGTCCCAAAAATGGTGGGGGAGTTCTTGAACCCCTGTGGCAGGCGGGTCCATGTATACTGAAGCTTCCTTCCTGTTACTGGGTTTTCCCATTGAAAGGCAAAAAGCAATTGACTGGCTGGGGCCACCCGAATACAAAAGAAGGCATCTTTTAGGTCTAGTGTCGTGAAATGGGTAGCTCCAGAAGGTATCAATCCTAGCAGGACATATGGATTAGGCACTACAGGGTGTAATGAAATAGTGGATTTGTTAACCACTCGTAAGTCTTGGACTGGCCGGTAGTCCTCAGTCCCTGGCTTCTGAACTGGCAACAATGGCGTATTCCATGGAAACTGGCAAGGTCGAATAATTCCATGGGATAACAGACGATTCAGATGTGCTTGAATCCCTTCCAGAGCCTTTCTGGGAATTGGGTATTGACGAAGATGGATTGGCCGGGCACTTGGAAGTAAATCTACATGTACAGGAGGAATATTTCGGGCCAACCCTGGGGGATTATCTTCTGCCCATACCCCACTAACCTGAAAGCTGTCTGCCAGGGGTAGGTCAACTTGGCTATGTGACTGATGCAGCCGCCATTCTTCCTCAAGGGGGCAGCAGAAACTCAATATACCCTTAGGGCTGGATGCTGGGGGCCGAAAGTAGACTGAAGTCTGGCCATCAGAGTCAAAGGAAATTTGGGCCCTAAGCTTGGACAGCAGGTCTCGACCTAACAAAGGGATTGGACAGTCTGGCATATACAGGAATTCATGAGTGACTATGTGTGAGCCTAATTGGCATCTACGGGTTGTCAGAAAGGGCCTCCGGTTCTGCACCCCCGTGGCACCCACCACTCAGACAGTTTTTCCAGACACAGGCGCTAATCGCTCCGTCACAACAGAATGTTCAGCTCCTGTATCAATCATGAATGGAATTGAGCGGCTCCCTATAGTTAACTTGACCATAGGTTCCTGGGAGCCCAGTTTGTAGGAACCCGGTCTGTCCTATTCATCCCATTCTGCCATCTCGGCTATCCCGATGATGTCAGATTCAGGAGGCTCATATCTTCCCTCTCGAACTCGGCCTCGGCTTCCTCGATCTCCTGGTCCCCTTCTCAGTCCCTGGCGCCTCTGGGGGCATTCATCTTTCCAGTGCCCTCTTTCCTTACAATAGGCACACTGATCCCTCTCCAATCTTGGTCTGGGATTCTCCCCCCTTGGCCGGGATTGATTGAAGGAATCTCGGGGCCTGGCTGGTGGTCCGGGGTCCCACTTTGGCTTCCCATTAGCTAGAGGTCGACCTCGGTTAAGGGTGGAATTAGTAATGGCTGCCGCTAAAAGGTCGGCCTTCTTCTGCATCTTCCGGTCAGCCTCTCGGCGCACCTCCTGATCTCTATTAATGAAAACCTTGGTTGCGATCTCAATTAGCTGGGTGGTATTCATCCCTGCGAATCCCTCCTGACGCTGCAACTTCTTCCGGATATCTGGCATACTCTGGGCCACCAATGCACTATTCACCATTCTCTGGTTTTCTTGGGCTTCAGGGTCAAATGGGGTGTATGTTCTGTAGGCTTCAATTAGTCGCTCTAGAAAGGCCCCAGGGGATTCAGTTGCCCCTTGGAGAATTTCAGAGACCTTTGCCAGATTAATGGGCCTCTTTATGCCTTTCCTCATACCTTCCAGTAAGTCCCGGCGATAGCCAGACAACAGTTCATAGTGCTGCCCATCATTTGGATCCCAAACTGGAGCTGCACGAGGAAACCGAGCTCTAACCCACCCCTCTGGGTCCTGTGTCCCCCCGGGGACACGCTCTCGCGTGATGGCCTCAGCATTTTGCAAAATCTTCCGCCTCTCCTCAGTTGTGAAGAGGGTCAGGAGAAGTTGTTGACAATCAGTCCAGGTTGGGTTATGGGTGGCCATAATGCTAGTCACTAGGTCCACCACTGCCTGAGGCTTTTCAGTATAAGAGGGGTAATGCGTCTTCCAATTCAGGAGATCGGTGGTTGTGAAGGGTATATACTGATAGGCCTGTGCCTGTATAACCTGACCCTGATTATTAGGATCCGGTCGAGTGGTAGTTACCTGACGGAGTGGCAGAACTCTCGAGGAGGTGGGAATGGAATCTGAGGTAGAGCTAGGAGCTACCCTCCTATCATGCTCAAAGGTGATTGCAGCAGGTCTAACCCATTCAGGGGAGGTAGGTTGAAACCCTGAGGGATGGGGAGGGGTACTCATAGACTGAGAGGTGGTCACAGGTGAGTCAGTCCATTGAAAGGGATGCCGGGCCCCTGATGAGTGGGTAGGGGTATTAGAGGGAGAGGCTGGGCTGTCAGGAGTTGAGGAATCAGGGAGTGGAGCCCAAAGCGGGTCTTCGGAGGTTAACAGGGAAGGATGTGGCAGAGGAGGATAGAAACTGGCTGAAAAGTCCAACCTAGGATGTGGTGGGGTTCGCACAGTGGGGGAGGAACTATCCGGAGAAGCCTGTGCTGGAGAGGCTTGGGCTGGGCGGCGTGGATCTCTAGGGGCGGCACGGAACCCCAACAATGGGCCATAAGGTGGTGGCTCAAGGTCTGAGGGGTCATCAGAGAGTATGGGTTTCTCGTACAGGGTAGGGGCGGAAGCCACCGATTGGGTGGTAGGCTTCCTGGGGCTCTTTCCCTCTTCTAGTTTAGATTTTCTAATCTTTCTTTGAACTTGGCCTAACATGAATTTTACTGGGGATCCCATATAAGTTTTCAACCACGAGGGAGGGTCAGTCACAAGGCTGTCCCAGGAATCTATATAAGGGAGTTGTTCAGAATATTCTGGTTCTCCTACAACTATGCTGTAGACCTTCCGGATGACTTCAATATCTAAGCTGCCACTAGGGGGCCACCCCACTCCCATAGATGGCCACTCAACTTCACACAAGGTTCTTAGAGTACTTGAGCTTAAAGTCTGTCCATAGTCATTAATTAAAAATCCTTTTTTAAAATTCTTAAGCATACAATCTAGGGGGGTAGCAATTTGTCTAGATGATGTCCCACCCATAATGCTTACAGTTACAACACACAAAGGGGGAGGGAATTTTTGAAAGTGCAATAAGGGGTCCGCACTCTCGAGACACTAGGTAGACAGACAGCAATCGCTTCCTTCTGTCGCTGGCCAATTGAACTCGCGTTAATTGGAAACGCAGCTATAAGAAGTCCGCACTCGTTTAACATTCACGCATCACACATTCCATACAGAAAATCCCACCCAACAATTTCAGATTTCTCAGATACAGATAAGCTCAAGCGTTTTCGCTTCTAATCTCCTCTAGATTAGAAGGTACTAGGGCCTTCGCTGAGAGTTGATCAGGCTCTCCTTCCCTCAATTTTTGAGGGGCTGGTTTACAACTTTCTAGCTAGAATTATAATACAGAATACATACCCGGCGAATGTTCTCCAGTCAGTTGGGTGCTGGGATTAATGCAGGATTCAGGATCCCACCGCTGCCACCAAGAATTGTTGCAGGAATGGATGCATGAATTTATGATACTTCAGGAGTCAGACAGCACACACCAGTATGAGAGAGAAATCTTCTTTATTTGCCAGCAAACAAAGCAGGACATCAGTTCTAGCTCTCTTCTCTTTCTCTCAGCTCTTTTGTATCATGTGGCTTCTGTCTCAGCTGCTTCTCTTCTGCTGTCTCTCCTGTTGTCTTCCAGCTTTCTTCCTTTCTTCTGACGTAAACTGCTTCTGCTCTTACTTAAATACAGTTCTATCTAGCCTAGCCTAGCCCCCTTACTCTCCAATTGGTTAAGGAATAGATTGGTCACTTTGCCTCAACCAATCAGCTCCATACAAATATCAGTTACATAGGTTCCAGACATCCTAAACTGACCTGTGACCTGGGGCCCCTTACACCAGACATTTGGTCTCCAGAACTCCTGCATGTTATTATGATTGATTTCTCATATTCCTAGTACTAACTGCTAACTAAACTCTGGCATTCATTAAAGAGGTCAAGGGCCAATCTTACTTAATAGCATACATATCAGGTTATTACTTTCAAGACCATTTCTACATTTTACCTATAATTAATCAAGACTTTTCCTGACCTTTTTCACCTATCAGCTTATACACAGAACTTGCTAGGACCACAGAAAACTCAAAACACATGTTGGCCTCTTCACTGCAGTCTTTGCTTAGAAAATACAGCAGAGAGTAACATTAGATTTAAAAAGGTATTCTACATTTAACTACACAGAGTAAACATATTCTAAAATGAGCATCCTTATAAGACATATTCTAAATATCAAAAACTTGTAAATACTAATCTATTGCCTCTCTCTCTAAATAGTATTTTCTATCTTGTAAACTACAATATATCTGGCTCATGCCAGAGCTTACAAAGGCTGCTCAGCATGCCTAATAATATACAGATGTTGAGCTAGCTTTCATCATTCACCAGGGTGAAAGAAATTCCTGTCTCTGACCTTTCTAACCCAGCCCGGCAAACTAGACTTCTAGTAATCTGAACCAGCCTGCATTCCTTTACCTGCAGGACTGAAGAGAATTCAAACTTCAAGCTTTTAATAACATTTCTTATGTATATATAATTATGCCCATGGCTGCCTCAGTAGTACACTCCTATCACTATCCTTTTCCCCTTCACACATGAAATTTCAATCCATAGGGATTTCAAGATATGTTTCATGTCCTGTAGAATTTTTAGTCTATTCGATTCAAGGCCCCCCTTAACATACAATGCTACCCTTCCACCATTCGATCAACCCTATTACTGTGATATAATTTGTATCCTGGTATGACAGTGTCCCACTGGTTATCTTCCTTCCACCAGGTCTCAGAAATGCCTATTATATCTACTTTTTCATTTACTACAATATATTCTAACTCGCCAATGTTATTTCTTAGGCTTCTGGCATTCGCATATAGACATTTCAAACTATGTTTGTTGTTCCTATTTACATCTTGCTCGGCAGTTGATAGTGATAATGTGCAATCTTGAAAATCTGTCTGCTTTTTATTTAAAGACAAGACACCTTGTCTACTGTGTCTCTATTGCAACCTCGCTATTGGGGTGCCCTATCCTCCTTGTTTTGGTGATATCCCTCCTCCCTGCACCATCTTCTCATCCACGCATTGAGACTCCGGAGCTCTGCCTGTTTCTTGGGCCCTGTGCCTGGAACGGGGAGCATTTCTGAAAATGCTACCCTGGAGGATCTGGATTTCAGCTTTCTACCTAGGAGCCTAAATTTGGCTTCCAGAACCTCCCTCACAAATGTTCCTATGTCATTGGTACCTACATGTACCAAGACAACACCCTGCATGCCAAGGGATCACAGGTCAAACTCCCCTCCCTTCAGAAACCGTTACGCACAGCATGGGATTGGTGGCGCCGTAGAATGGGGGGGGGGGGGGGGGAAATGGGCCCGTCACCATTTTTGGAGCTCCAGGACAACCCAGGTTTTCCAGCTGGAAGGGGAATAACTCTCTTCAGGGATTGGGCACAGGGGGGTTGTAGATACATGGGACAGGTAGCTGAGAAAGGGGGCCTTTTGCTTCCTTCTTTTGCAGGTTCTCAGGAGAGGTGGAATCTACCTCCAAACATTTTCTTCTCATACTTGCAGCTTCGACACTAGCTTCTGTGGTATTTTTGCAGATGCCCGTGGACTATAATAAACTTTCTGGATGGTATCGACTGGGTAAATCGTGGAAACCCGCCCAATTCTTTCCCTTACTGGCAGAAAAGTGGAGTGTCATGCTGGGGTTGGGGGTCATGGTCCAGGAACTAGCGCGGTGCTTTGAATAGGCTTACAAGATCACACCAAATGTGGGTCTACATGAAATTCAGTTTAAAATCTTACACCATGCCTATCTCACTCGAAGCAAGGGCAAGGCAATGGGCTTCAGAGGAGTGTGTTAAATGTGGGATCAGCAGAGGCACTTTAGTGCATCACTATCTAGAATGCACCACACTTTGGGGGGGGGGGGGGGGATTCTGGCCCACCTGGAGGACGTTGTAGAGAAGTCTTTGGAATGGAATTACAGGGTAATGCTCTCTTTAAAAGTGTTTCTAGCGGTTTCATCCCCGCGACCCAGCAGTCTCCGGGCATCCTGGAGCATCCGGAACTGAGCAAGGAGTTCCTCATCCCGTTGCCTATGTGTTCTGGCTATGTATTCTATGATTTTTTTCCCCTCATTACTGCCTTCCCTGCTTCCTAATATGTGACCAGGTCAGTCTCAGATGGGTCATTGTCACTGAGATAGTTCTCCCATTCCCTCTGGAGGAATTCCCTGAACTCTGGCTCCCGCATCAAGGTAGGATTCATAGGCCATCCCACTTTATTTCTGCTCCGCACGAGGCTCAAATCGAACCGCACAAGCCCATGGTGCAACACCACCCCTTCCTCAATCCTTGCAGAGCAGCTAACAGAAAAAAGAGCTGGCTGCAGCCGGATGTAGTCTAATCTAGCTTGGGTTTTGTGGACATGGGAGTAGTAAGTGTATTCCTGTGCATCTGGATTAAAGACCCTCCAGACATCCACCAAGTCCTGTTCTTTCTGTAAAAGCCCTATTCCCTTTTCTTCCATTCCCTTGGGCCGTGCTTTCGATGGCTTACAATCAATTAGTGGGTCCGCCGTAATGTTAAAATCTCGACCTACAACCAACTGATAATCCTGTAGTGATGCTAAAGCAGCCAATAGTTGGGAGAAAAATTTCTGAGAGTAAATGTTCGGAGCATAAACAGAGCACAGTGCAACCCTGAGACCCTGCAAAACACCCGCCCAGATAACATATCTCCCCTTGGGATCCTGAACAATTTTGTGGCATATACTATTCAGTGATTTGTGCAAGAGAATAGCTACTCCTCTTTGCCTACTATTATACGAAGCAAAGGCAAGCTCTCCCACCCATCCTTGTTTCAATTTGAGATGCTCTGATGTTGATAGATGGGTTTCCTGAATCATAAGAATGTCCACCTTCATGTGCTTACTGTAATTTAAGATCTTCTTATGTTTAACTAGAGAATGAATACCATCTACGTTAAGGGATGCCAGCCTAATACTACCCATACCCCCACACAAGAGTGCAGCTAACACACAAACGTACTGAAAGCATAGCTCCCCAGGGCGACGTCCCAGCAGCCCCGCCCCTTGAGGAAAATGGGAAATTCTCCATTTGTGAACATAGCAACAACACTACAGTGGCAACCTTAGGACCGCTCTGCCTCTTTCCCTTATCCCCCCTAACGTTATCCAGCTTGCCCCTCCCTCCCTCCCTTCAACCCCAAAACCCACCCTTCTCCACTCTCTACACAACTCTGCTTACCAACTCCTTGATCTTCCTCGTCAAACCAAACATTCTCCTCATGCATGCCCCCATTCAGTCCCACATACATCCCCCCACCCCACCCCACACAGCTTACCAGTATCCACACTCCCACTACTACATTCCACCATTGCTCTATCCCTCCCTCCCTTCTTGCCCACGCTTGTGACTTCCCTTCCCTTAAGATTATTCCCAATAACAAACAGCGCCATCCCCCCCTCCCCTGACTCCCCAGATAAGTAACTTAACCAAATGAAACACCAGGCAGACCCCTCATTAGAGAGGCCACTAGTACCAGGTAATCAGTGTCTTTAAGTAACCTCAGTCCATGTAACAGCAGATTATCTCATCAGGCAGGCAATCAGCTAGATTGGTCGCTTTAGTTCCCAATTGCGATCGCTCGAGCAGAGTGAAGTTCTAGGCGCCTCGCGGTCATCCAGTGTCCTGCGCGCACAGCACTCCGCACTTCTCTTTCATCCTTAATCAAGTAAACACTCCAAATAGCAAAAAGAGAAGCCACTGCTCCCCTCCATACGCACAAGTCACTCAACACATCTCAGCCAGGCCCACTCCTCCGCGGACTCAGCTCTAGTTGTGCTGAGCAATCAACTATCCCTGAAAGCTTGCTAGACCACACGCACCAGTCTCTCTGACTAGCACACATGGCCGCCTCCACTCCTCTGTGAGATAAGTGTTAAGCCAGTTTGTATCCAAACAGGCTAGAGTACTGTAACACTTTATGGAGCAGCTGGTACAGGAGCCGACGAGAGAAGGAAAAATTCTAGACTTAGTCATTTGTAGAGCGCATGATCTGGTACGGGAGGTTGTGGTCTGGGGGCTGCTTGACAACAGTGATCATAACATGATCGGCTTTGAAATTTGCTTTCAAAGAGGTAAACATAGGAAGTCAAATATGTTAGTGTCTAACTTTAAAAAAGGAAGCTATGATAAAATGAGAAGAACGGTAAAAAAAAAAACAACTTAAGAGGAGCGACTGAGAGGGTAAGAAACCTACAACAGGCGTGGATGCTGTTCAAAACCACCGTCCTGGAGGCCCAGGCCAAACATATTCCACGTATCAGAAAAGGAGGACGGAAGACAAAACAACAGCCGGCATGGTTAAAAAGTGAGGTAAAGGAGGCTATTGGAACTAAAAAGAAATTCTTCAGAAAATGGAAGAAGGAACCGACTGAAGAAAATAAGAAGCGGCATAAGGAATGTCAAGTCAGATGCAAAGCGCTGATAAGAAAGGCAAAGAGGAATTCTGAAAGAAAGATAGCGTTAGAGGCGAAAACTGATAGTAAAAAATTTTTTAGATACATTAAAAGCAGGAAGCCGCACCCACCGCCGGCTCATCAGGCGCCTGTAGCGCAGCGGGAAGAACACTTGGAGGGAGGGAGACCCTGAAACTCGGAGGGTGGGAGGGGTTGACCCTGGAACTGGGAGGGAGAGGGGGCCCCTGGCACACACTCTCATTCTCACACACACACTCTCTCTCACAGATTCGCATCCAGTCTCACTCTCTCTCTATGTCACACACACACACTCGCACATTCACTCTGTCTCTCACAGAGTCACTCTCACACACACTCTCTCATACTCACTCCAAAGAAAACCTTGCTAGCGCCCATTTCATTTGTGTCAGAAACGGGCCTTTTTTACTAGTTATTAATAAAGTTTACATATTGTGATTATAGTTATTTGTGGTGTATGCAAGGAATATGCATGAGATCTTTTTGCATATAATCAAGGCAGTGCGTACAAAACATCTCATGCAAATTCACCAGGGAAATGCTGAACACCTGACTGGATTGCAGCCCTTGAGCACCAAGGTTGGAGAACCCTGGAGTACACATTTAGTCAATATTGGAATCCTTGAAATGTCTGTGTGGGGTCCGGGGGAGAATTCTTCTCTGATTTCTGGGGATTTAGCTCATGTTTGTGAATTGAAAGCTAGATTTATTTATTTATTTACAGCATTTATATCCCACAATTTCCCTTCCATGGGCAGGCCCAATGTGGCTTACAACAATCTACATAAACACACAGCAAGCTAGGGGTCAAACAATTAATGTCCTAGAAGTATAATGGGGAAAAGGCAAAAGCCAGGTAAAGAAAAAGAGAAAGAGCAGTGGTGAGTAATGTGACACCGAGGTAAAGACAGATCAGAAGGTAGAGATGTCTGGCGGGAGTGGTGCGTACACTTTGCCAAATAGAAAGGTCTTGATGGAAATTGTATCCAGATGTCTTGTTCAGAATGCCTCTAGAAAGAGTGTTGTTCATGTGACTGCCAGGTACTGTAAGTGGGAATTAGTAGTGTGGAAATAGCCCTGGGTAACTACAAAAAAAGGCTTGGCAAAGGCTGTTTTTTCTTGGATTGGAATCACAAAGAAGTTGGCCACATTTGAATTTAATACAAATTATTGGTAAATAGGGCCCATTGAAAATAATAGTGCTTTTGTTTAATACAGCACATATTAAATAATATCAATGCATATTGAAGTGCAATAAGGTGCATTAATGTGTTAATGCAGGTTAGTAAATCTAGTTGTTAATATAAAATGTACTGGTGTCAAGCATTAAAATAATAAAATCAATTTCAGTTGACTGCTGTTTCTGAAAATTGTTTGATGTGCTTACAATGAAAAATATGAAGCATACATAGTTTCTATTACATATGAGAAATATGTTTTTTTGGAGGACTTGCAGAAGTCAAGTTGTCAAGAACTGAGGAACACTACTTTCACTTCACATTTCAAGGGATCAATACAATAGATTTCAAGGAACAAATGCATTGCAGAACCACATTGGAAAGATATGAACACTGAGGAGGCAATTTTCAAGCTCGCCATATTGGAACAAACTCTAGAGGTCCTTTTTATCTTACACCAATTTTCAAAGCTAAATATACTTTGAAATTTGCTGTGGATAAAAAGTACCCACAATTATTTACATCTAACAACATACAGTATGTAAATTTGATAATGTGTTTTCATCCTTCAATCCAATCATGCGCCAGGAATACATTCAGCTAATGAAGACTGTAATGAAGATATTTGGTTTAGATTATTTCTTTAAAACTGGAGCTTCTAATAAAGTGTGGCCTAGTGGTTAGAGCACCGGTCTTGCAATCTAGAGGTGGCTGGTTCAAATCCCACTGCTGCTCCTTGAGATCTTGGGCAAGTCACTTAACCCTCCATTGCCTCAGGTACAAACTTAGATTGTGAGCCCTCCTGGGACAGAGAAATATCCAGTGTACCTGAATGTAACTCACCTTGAGCTACTACTGAAAAAGGTGTGAGCAAAATCTAAATAAATAAATAATAAATAAACAATAAAGTATGAATGCTGAGCATTGGGAACACTCAGGCTAATAATTAAAATGATTTAACCGTGCAAGAGAAGCTCCAGGCAAGTGCCTGGATAAAGTTAGACAGCAGAAAGGCTATCCTAAGATTATCCAGCCAGTCATCTGGCACCCGGATATCTTCAAGCATTTGGCCAACACCCAAATATTAGGGTTAGGTCTGGCATTGAAGATCAAGGTCACATTCTGTCTGTGGTGGTCAAGGCCTTTGAGATTACAGACTGTCAAAAGGTGAATATCGGCCTGGGTATTCCTTGAATGTAATGTCTAGTGAGAAGTGGGGACAGATGACAAAGCATACTAAGGGGCCCTTTTACTAAGCTGTGATAAAAAGGGCCCTGTGCTAGCTGCAGCAGCCGTGCGCCAGGGCCCCTTTTAACGCAGTGGGTGAAAATAGCTAAAAGTGAAATGGCTGTGTGGTAAGTTCACACTTGCCGCGTGGCCATTTCAGGGGGAGCACTTACTGCTGCCCATTGAGGTGGCGGTAAGGGCTCCAGCACTAACCTGGCAGTAACTGGGCAGCGCACAACGTTGCCCGATTACCACTGGGTAACCCCCTGCAGAAATACTTTGGCAACCCTTTAGTACGGGTTCCTAAGTTCTATGAGCTTTGATACAGTTTTGCATAAACCCAATAGCAAGAATTTTTACCCGTATATCTGTAATGCTTCTCACGTTTCAAGTTTCTTTATTTCTTGATGTATCTCCTATCAAAATACTGTCTAAGTTTACAATATATTATAAAAAATAGTTTTAGAAATGGGAATTGAAAGGGGAATTACAATATATTATAGAAGGATAAGAGAAAAAATGTTGGTCGGTCTTGTGCTCCAGAATTACATCCTGTGCCACTGTCCTTTATTGCCTGTGATAGGAGTTATTTGGTACCAAAAGAATTTTCAATAAAGTATGCTGTTACGGTTGTTTTAGATTTTGAAAATGATAATTCTGAGTGAAGGTGGAATGGAAGATTGGGCCTACTATGCTAACAATAGTATTGCAAGTAAAGTTTAAATGTATTTGTTGAGATGAGGGAATTATCTGAAGATGTTCCTGAGATGATCACAGAGCTCTGGCAGGTGCATTAGATAGATATAATGGGAAGCCTGTATTAAGTATTTTATGAACTAGTGGGAGTATTTTATAGGGAATCCTAAGAGAAACAGGCAGCTAGTGTTCTTCTCTAAGTAGTGGTGTTACAAGGTTCCATTTCTTAGTTCCTATAATGAGTTTGACAGCTGTGTTTTGAATTAGTTGTAGACGCTTTGTATCTGTAATTCAAAAACTGTGGAACAGTGCATTACAGTAGTCTAGATGATTGAGTACCAAAGAGTGTAAGTGGATGCATAGAGATTTTTGGTTGAAAAATGAACAGACTGGATCTTTTTTTAATTTGAAAAAGCATGTTTGTGCAATTAAGGAGATGTGGGGTAAAAATGTATGCACAGTGGAGTTGGACATCCACTTTTAATACCATAATGGGAGAAGCATTCTGGAGGACAGGGACTGGGGGAATTTTCCACTGCATGCATACTTTTAGATTTTAGAAAGAAGGTGTGCACATTTTCACATAAAAGATACCCACACCAAGTGCAGACCACAAACGTAAACACACAAATTACTTGAAAACTACACACTAAAAACTATTAGTGGTTTTATAGTGACTAATCATTTTCTTTGTCGCTCTCTCTCTCCCTCTCTCTCAAAGGGTGACCCAGGTAACCCCATCTCCTGTCAAGATAAGAAAAGTGGTCTCTGGGTTTTGAAGGGAATATTAAACCATGGTGGTATGAAGTCTTTTGGACCCTTCCTTTACAACAGGATATCATACTACAGAAACTGGATCTTGGATGAGACAGAGAATGAAGGCATGCCCTTCTATCCCACACTCAATGCTACAGAAAATGCTACTTCTCTGGTTCCTGAGAACTTCAAAGCAAAATCTATGATTCCATATCAATCCAAAAGTCTCTTAGATGATGAGGGTGAAGAAGAGGGACCAAAAAGTATGAATACAGAATTATCGGATGACATTTACTATGACTATTACAATGGGCAAACAGTCCCTGATTATGGGATAATGCTAGATCATTTTCAATTCCTGAAAGTACCTCTTTTACTTTTGCTTAGCCTTTTGTTTTACCAGTGAAAAGAATGAGGAGATGATAGTAGAAAATACATAGGATTGTGTAACCACATATCTGAGTGCTTGTATGTTACTTATTCTCTCATTTGGTTTCCCTGTTATCCTATAGTTTGCTCTTTAAGGCTCTGTTTTGATGTGCCTTTGCTTTTACAATTAGGATATCATTAATTAAGTAATGGTCCTGAATTACAAATATCAAAGGGCCAACATGAACATAATCAAAACAGTAGGATTTCATTACAGTGGCAATTTACAGTGGTCTGGTAAATCAGTATATTTAGTGGTTCATTCACTTTCAGACTATCCTGCTTAATTTCAAAGGAGAAGGGCACCCATCTTCTGACACAAATCAGGAGATGGGCATCCTTCTCCTAAGGTCGCCCAAATCGGCATAATCGAAAGTCGATTTTGTGCGTCCTCAACTGCTTTCGGTCACAGGGATGACCAAAGTTCAAGGGGGCATATCGGCAGTGTACTGAAGGCGGGATGGGGCGTGGTTAACAGATGGGCGTCCTCGGCCGATAATGGAAAAAAGAAGGGTGTCCCTGACGAGCATTTGGCCGACTTTACTTGGTCCATTTTTTTTTACAACCAAGCATCAAAAAGGTGCCTGAACTGACCAGATGACCACCGGAGGGAATCGGGGATGACCTCCCCTGACTTCCCTAGTGGTCACTAACCACCTCCCACTCTGAAAAAACAACTTCAAAAACTTTTTTTTTTTTTAAGAATATGTCCTTTGCTATGCCTCTGTCCCTGTGACGACAGTTGAGGATGTCCAAAATGTGGATGTTTCTGTGAGAAGGACATCCATGCCTTTGCTATACCTCTGACACCCTCTTTATTTATTTACTAGTAAAAAAGCCCCGTTTCTGATGCAAATGAAACGGGGGCTAGCAATGTTTTCTTCTGTGTGCATGTGGGAGTGTGTGTGTCCCTGCCCTCTGGCCTCTGGCCTCTCTCCCCTCCCCACTCTGAGTCCTTCACTGTTACAGAGCCAGCGATTTGATTTCGTGCTCTGCTGTTTTCCTTCACTGACTGTGTTACAGAGAGGGCGGGGCAGACACTCATAGGGAAACCGGATATATCGCCCCCTTCACACTTCCGGCTGGAGGCTTCATAGAACGTTGGTTTTGCCTTTTATATAGAGAGATTTGGATTTTGGATCACAAGTAGCAGCAGTGGGATTTGAGCTGGCCACCTCTAGATTGCAAAACCAGTGCTCTAACCACTAGGCCACTTTGCCACTCCTCCACTCTACTCCATTACCTTGAAATTTGGCCATCCCTGTTGGGGGCAGTTGAGGATGTCCAAAATGTTTGAAAGGACATCCACGCCTTCGTTATGCCTCCACTGACACACACATACCTCCCCCCCCCCCCCCCCCCCACAGGAATGGCCAAATTTCAAGGGAGTAAAGTGGTGGAGTGGCGGAGTGGCCTAGTGGTTAGAGCACTGGTCTTGCAATCCAGAGGTGGCCGGTTGAAATCCCACTGCTGCTACTTGTGATCCAAAATCCAAATAAATAAATAAAGAGGGTGTGGGAGGCATAGCAAAGTCATGGATGTCCTTTTCACAGAAACATCCACATTTTGGATGTCCTCAACTGCCGTCGCTTCCCCTCCTTAGGAAGGAAATCGTATGCAAATAAGCTAACAGCAAGCAGCTCATTTGCATGCAATTTCCTTCATGCATGCCCATTCCTCAGTAAGGGAAGGGCTTTTTCCATTCAGTTAGTGGGCCAGTGCACTACGAATGATGGCTCCTCCCACGACCAAATGGCTTGGATCTGGTCATTTCTGAGATGGGTGTCCTCAGTTTCCATTATCACCAAAAACCGGGGATGACCATCTCTAAGGTTGACCTAAATTTCATGATTTGGGCGTCCCCGACCGTATTATCGAAACGAAAGATGGACGTCCATCTTGTTTCGATAATACAGGTTGCCCCGCCCCATTACGGGCCATCCTTAGAGTTGGGCGCCCCCATTCGATTATCCCCCTCCACATCATCTTTCTTATTTCTAAACTAAAGGATTTGGTCATTGTTTTGGGACCATCTGGGTCGTCATAAATAGCCAGGTCATGTTATCAATAGATATGTGAGCTCATCTGACAAATTTTTCAAACCCACAGACTTTTGCAGGTTTGTCGAACTTTAAAAAAATAAAGGTCCAATGGAGATCCTTCGAATCAGCAATCATGTATCAGAGGGTACCTGGTCAAAATAGCCCCGACAAAAAAAAAGCTCCTGACATAATAGTCCCTGACATAACAGCTTGCCCACAATATAACCCTTGACAAGTTAGCCGCACGACAAAAGGGCCCGATCAGGCTGCCTAGAATATTGGACTGCATTTTTTTCCTAATAACCTTACCTTGCCAAACAGGATAAGGTTGATAAGACTATGAAAATGATGACAATATTGTTTTTCTTTTTTAAATTAGCATGTTGATGGAAGAATAGTTTCTTTAAATAGCAGAACAGATCATGAATACCAGTTTGTGGCTACAGAATTTTATTTATATATGCTTTATGCAACTGAATGCTGGTAGGAGTCTTTATCAGTGAAGATTTCAGTTGTAGTTTATTATATTTTTTGTGATGTATGTTTTCTTAGGGGGTTGTTTTGTTAAGGGGGCTATTTTGTGTAGGGGCTATTTTGTCAAGGGTTGTTTTGTGGGCAGGGCCATTTTGTCAAGGGCTATTTTGTTAGGGTGTGAAATGTCAAGGGTTATTTTGTTACAAGGCTGTTTTGTCAGGGCTATTATGACTGGATGCCGTATCAGAGTTTGAGCAGATTTACCTGAATGGAGAAGTGCACTGTCCACCGCAAGCAGATTTAATGCAGATTCCATGAAATCAGTGGTAAAGGAGTGGCCTAGTGGTTAGGGTGGTGGACTTTGGTCCTGGGGAACTAAGTTCAATTCCCACTTCAGGCACAGGCAGCTCCTTGTGACTCTGGGCAAGTCACTTAACCCTCCATTGCCCCAGGTACAAATAAGTACCTGTATATAATATGTAAGCTGCATTGAGCCTGCCATGAGTGGGAAAGCGCGGGGTACAAATGTAACAAAAAAAAAATCTATTTTAAGTCTAGATAAAATGACTCTTGCAACAGTAACAAGCCTATGTAAGCTGAAAAACATATAAAAAGCAAAAAAAGACTTCCACAAAAAATCAGAAGTCAAACAAAGAGTGGTTTATTCTTCAGATGCAATATACAGGATGCACTGACAAGTAAGACCCAAAAGAGATGGGTTGGGTCTTATTCAGCTCATCCTGTATATTGTATCTGGAGAATAACCTGTTGATATTTTTCAGTTTTTTATATATTTTATTTGAAGAATAAACTGAACCATTGGCTATCCTGGCACTTACTTCATGGTGTCTTCCACTCTTTGACAGCTGAAAAATATATGAAATATTCATACTGAATTCCAGGCTTTATCCTGGATCCAAAGTTGCTGTTCTTGGGGTTGTTGTTTTTTTATTTTTGGTTTATCAAATGCTCTAAGAGGGAAAAAAAGATCTACTATTAGAACACTGACTCTTTTAGGGGGTAATTTTATAAAAGATTTTCTATATGTAAAGCTTGTTGTACACATTGAAAAGGGCTTTTATAAAATGGCTGCATATATGCCAAAAAGATCTCATGTGTTTATACATGCACCATGTGTTGCCATTCCTGGGGACATAGTTTGGATGAAGCAGGGTGAAGCTGCAATGTTAAGTCAATTTTTTATAAAATACTTGGGTACACACAGAGTACATACACACATTTACTGCTTCTTTAAAGCAGCTGTCGATTTGTATGCAAGCATTTGCACATTATTCCATTCCATTGCTTATATCCCACTTAAATCAACTAGGGAATCAAAGCGGGTTACATAAAAGATGTTACATCATTTTAAACAGACCCTAGATATTTGCCAAACAAATAATACTTCAGAGACTTCCTGAACATTAAATAGATAGGGATAATCCAAATACTGTTAAAACAGATATAATATTCCAGATTTTAGAAGATCGATACACAAAGTTATCATGAAACGCTTAAGGCATACATCTTTAACTGAAGGGAAACCAAGCCTCAACAGAAATAGACCATTACTCTATTAGAAGGGAAGGTTAACAACAGCACAAGAAACAGGGCAGCAACCCGTAATGATGTTATAAACCAGACAAACCACCTTAAAATCCACCGTGCTCTCAGCGGCAACCAATGAAGTTCTCTCAGCAAAGGGGAGACCTGATCATACTTTCTACGTCTATATATCAGTTTTGCTGCAGTGTTCTGATCAACTGGAGCCTATTTAAAAGCTATTGGAGCTAGTTCTGGGTGTTTATTTTATGAAGGCTGTAGGCACCTATCACGCTTATTTTCGAACGAGAAGGGCACCCATCTTTTGACACAAATCGGGAGATGGGCGTCCTTCTCACAGGGTCGCCCAAATCAGCATAATCGAAAGCCGATTTTGGGCGTCCTCAACTGCTTTCCGTCGCAGGGACGACCAAAGTTCCTGGGGGCGTGTCAGAAGCATAGCGAAGGCGGGACTGGGGCGTGCTTAACACATGGGCGTCCTCGGCCGATAATGGAAAAAAGAAGGGCGTCCCTGATGAACACTTGGCCGACTTTACTTGGTCCATTTTTTTCAGGACCAAGCCTCAAAAAGGTGACCCAACTGACCAGATGACCACCGGAGGGAATTCGGGATGACCTCCCCTTACTCCCCCAGTGGTTACTAACCCCCTCCCACCATAAAAAAACAAGTTTAAAAATACTTTTTTGCCAGCCTCAAATGCCATACTCAGGTCCATCGCACCAGTATACAGGTCCCTGGAGCAGTTGTAGTGGGTGCAGTGTACTTCAGGCAGGCGGACCTGGGGGGGTTTGGGGGGCTCAGCACCCAAGGTAAGGGAGCTATGCACCTGGGAGCAATTTGTGAAGTCCACTGCAGTGCTCCCTAGGATGCCCGGTTGGTGTCCTGGTATGTCATGGGGACCAGTGCACTACAAATGCTGGCTCCTCCTACAACCAAAGGGCTTGGATTTAGATGTTTTTGAGAGATGTCTTTGGTTTCCATTATGCCCGAAAACCGGGGCCAACCATCTCTAAGGTCGACCTAAATGTTGAGATTTGGGCGTCCCCGACCGTATTATCGAAACGAAAGATGGACGCCCATCTTGTTTCGATAATACGGGTTTCCCTGCCCCTTCGCCAGGATGTCCTTAGAGATGGGCACCCTTATTAGAGATGGTTGTCCCCATTCGATTATGCCCCTCCACGTTGCCTTTATAAGATAAGGCACCATTTTGCAACTTTGATATAGGCATCAACTTACAAAATTACCCTTGTAAAAACTGAGCCTTATGTGCATAAAAGGGATTTTATAAAATTACCCCAAAGGGTTTGCACACATCCATACTTCTACATGACCCACAAATAGGCATATTCTTTGGGTGGAGTTTGGATGGAGCATAGGTCAAATGGTGAAGTTACACGTGTTCTTCATAAAATATACTGTCAAACATGTGGTGCCACATCAATATTATAAAAGGAAAAAATGGTCACAAATCCAACAAAGCACTTCTTCCCCCCCCCCAAAAAAGATGATAAAGATTCTCAACATGATCATCCCAAGATAGATTTTTTTTTTACCTCAGTGTCAAGCAGAAGGCAGGAACTGGAATCAAGGTACTTGCAGGGTGGATTTTCCAGATTCGGAGACTAGAAGACCCACCACAAAATC
This sequence comes from Microcaecilia unicolor, assembly GCF_901765095.1. Taxonomy (NCBI): domain Eukaryota; kingdom Metazoa; phylum Chordata; class Amphibia; order Gymnophiona; family Siphonopidae; genus Microcaecilia; species Microcaecilia unicolor. The sequence goes on along the minus strand of NC_044035.1, from coordinate 169,691,430 downwards.
TCAATAGCATCAGTTTCAATAGTAATTAATATTTCAGGCATTCTTCTCACAGCTGACCAGGAACAGGTTTTGAATTTGGGTTTGGGATTTGTTCCCATTCCCAAATAGACCAGTTTAAAACCAGAGCATTTAATGATTTTTGCAGAAAATTTGCTACATTTAAAGATTTCATATTGCTTGAAGGAGGATCGTTATTTCTCTTGTTGACATTACAAGAACTTGAGCAATGTAGAACGGGAGGCTCTGAATCAACTTTGTGCCACTAAAGCTAGCAAAGGGAGAACAATTGTAGTAAAATCTAAACATCATCATCTTCAGGAGGCATATAGATAGCTGAACGATGTGAGATTTTACAAGTGCCTACCAAGTGACCCTGGAAGTGTGTTAGTAAAAAATAAAAAAAAATAGAGTTGATGATGACAGTCATAATGGCACGTTGGATTACCTGCTAAAAAGGCTGAATTTTTAAGTGAGTCCCATCCAATTATACCTCAGATCTAATTTTTATCTAAACTATACAAGGATCCTATTACACTATCAGGACAGCAAATTGCAACTACCTGGGATTCTGTATTAGAGCTTTTGTCAAAGTTCCTTGATGTACATTTCTGACCTTTTGTTCCAGCTGTCAAGTTGTATCTTCACGATACCTCTCATATGTGTTGTCTTTTCTATTAGGAAAAGGATATTCCAGGAGAGTCTTTGTTAGTAATCATGGATGTGGTATCATATATGCAAATATCACTAGAATCAGCCTTATCTGTATTGAAGAAAGTACAAAACCATGTAGGCCATCTACTAATTTTTTTTGCTGCAACTTGCCCAACTGGTGTTACATAATAGCTACTCTTGGTTTGAAGGTGAGTTTTTTTTACATAAGTACATGGTTAGGCTATGGGGGTGTAGGGGTATCCCCTGTATCTTACCTTTTGTAGGCCTGAGGCCTGGATAGGCTATGAACCATCTTTTTCTGAACAATACTATCATGGATTCAGCATGACTTCCTGGAAGTACTGCTGACATGATCCAAGGATATGCTCTCCAGTTCATCTTGTGTGAAGCTGTGTAGGGGAGAGTTTCACAGAAACACTGGAATGAGGGAATCCTTGTACCTCTCCTGATAAGGTGGGCCATCTGGAAGGCCAAGCACCCCTTATTAGTTTTGACCTTCTGGACAGATATATACAGTTCCTGATTGGTCCTGCATAGTCAGCTGTGAACCACTGGGGCAGAACTGACACCAGGCTTTGGTAGAGAGTTTGAACTGGAGGACTAGAAGAAAAGAAGACCAGGTGGCATATACATCTCTCTGAGGAGAGGGAATGAATTGTCAGTAACACTTACGAACTGTCTCTTACTGTGCTAAGTTCAGTACAAGGAAGAATTCAGGAGCTGATTATTTACGGGTTCTACCAGACTGAGAATCCAGCTGCCTGTGTAGGGCAAGGACTTATCAAATTATACCTTATACTAAGCAGGGGTTTGCTGTGTATAGCTAGAGCCCTGAAGAGGAACCAATTCATTACCCTATCTGATGCTGAAGCTGTGGACCTCTAAGGGTGAGAGAACAGGATTTATTCTATAGTTCAGGGTCTCATCAGTCACTTGCCTTTAGCTTGCTAAAGGTTGGTTATTCTCGGGCACGTGATCTATAGCCTAATATAGCTACTGCTTTGTAGTCTCTTCTCAGGAAAGTATTGTAGTTGTGTAACAAACGAACAAATATATATACACTAGTAAAAAAGCCCCGTTTCTGATGCAAATGAAATGGGGGCTAGCAAGGTTTTCTTCAGAGTGTGCATGTGGGAGTGTGTGTCCCTGCCCTCTCTCCCTCCCCCTCCCCCCTCCCCCCTCCGAGTCCAGTCCTTCAGTGTTAAGTTTCCTGCTGTTCTGTGTTTTTGTTAGAGAGAGAGTGAGGGCATCTCTCTCCCCTCCCCCCTCTGAGTCCTTCACTGTGTGAGATTTCGTGCTGTGCTGTTTTCCTTCACTCATGGGGAAACCGGATATCTCTGGCGCTTCACACTTCCGGCTGGAGGCTTCATAGAACGTTGGTCTTGCCTTTTATATATATAGATATCTATTTTGTGTAATACTTTTGTAACTTGTTTGTCATATTTGCTAATTATTATTATCTATAATAATATATTTTCACATTGGCATTATTCCTTCTTGAGGACAGCACTACCTGAACCTTGCAGTCATACTTCTTGCAGACAAGTCCAGAGTAATTACTTATCTTTGTAGGTAGCTGAGTTTGAACAACTGCATGTCTATGGTTCCCCTCATTTTCAGTATGCATACCTGTGGAGGTGGTTCCTCAATGACATATTTTTTGTTTGGTTGGGATCAGAATTCATGTTGACAGAATTTGTTAATTGGCTTAATAGTTGGCTAGGAATCTATAATTTGTACTTGCCTATAATCAATCAGTGATTACTTTTTTGAATTTATATATCTTCAAAAGTAAAGTGGTGTGGTAGCAATGTCAGTCCACTTTAAAAAGTAATAAATAGAAATAAATCAAATCATAGAAAAGATGATACCATTTTTATTGGACTAACTTAATACATCTTTTGATTAGCTTTCAAAGGTAACCTTTAAGAAGTGGCTGGTGGGGATGTCGAAGCCCTGCCAGCCAAATAAAGTCACTGCCTGAGCTGCTCCCCTACTTGTGCTGTTGCAGTAAAGAGAAATTTGGTGGTGTGCCTCCAGCAGCTGCTGCCTGGTGGGACTCCTCGCACATGCTCAGTTCATGCAAGAACTGAGCATGTGCAAGGAGTCCTGGTGTCAGTGGCTAGAGGCATACATCTGACTTTCTCTTTATTGCAGCAGCACGAGAAGGAGGGTAGTGGCTCAGGCAGCGAATTTCTTTGACTGGCAAGGCTTCGCAATCCCCGCCAGCCTCTTAACAGGTGCTGCAGATTTGGAGGGGGCCTGCGCCCAAAGTGGGAGGGCCCCCATGGCTACACCACTTTTGCATACTGTATTACACTAGAAGATAACTGATTGGGACAATTTACTTAGATTTCATATTTGCCATCCATATTGCCTTAGATAAAAGCTTGCTTATCAGTCAAGTTTTATGACTTACACGGATTTGTATGTCTGTGGAATACTTTAAAAATCAGGCAGCATTGTTAAGACAAAGATTTGTGCAGTGAGGTTATCTAAGACTGGATATCATTCACAATGTGGAAGTTGCCAATGGTGTGATCTATCTATGATAGACCCTGAATCCAATCATGAGTTGGAAATATACTACTGTGTTTGAAACTACTTGAAGTACTTTTTACGTTGTTTATTTGATACAGTGCCCATGTGGACTTTGTTATGTGGGCAGAACATTTCACCCAATTAAATTAAGGCTAAATGAGCCTAAGTCCCGGATCATTACTAGATAGGAATTTGCTCCCTTAGTAGCTCATTGGATGCATAAACAACATTTGGTTTTGGATATCCACTGGTGAGTCACTGATATGATGGAATGAGGGTGGGAGGATGGCGACTATGATTGGTTTCGGAACTACAAGGAGCAATGTTTGAAATCCATCTTAAATATAGTAGTTCTTCATGGTTTAAACAAAGAAATTGAATGGATGACATTAGTATGAGTGGATTAGTTAAGCCTGATCAGCTGACTTATTTAAATCAGATGAACGTCTAAGCCATTTTGCATAGAAGACCTATTGCTATGGAAGTCGTGTTCGAGTGGCTACAAATTTGAGAATTTTGATTTTGCTGATATTGTTGATACTCCCTTATGCTGAAGACAAATAAGTGTGTTGAAGATTTGTAATTATGTTGAAGAGTTGTAATAAATAGAAATAAAACAAAAAGAAAAGAGAATAAGATATCATCTTTTTTTATTGAACAGTTGGAAACTGATTTGGAGTGTATTTTGCAGGAACCTCTACTCTGATGCAGTTGATCGAAATGTGATCACATCAGGAGGTAGACTGACGTCCACTGAACCTTAAAATAATGAAATAGTTATCAAAAATATTTATTAAAAGATGAGGACATGGGTGAATGTACAGCTTTAAAGTATTGGCTGATGTCACCCTCTGATGGTCCAACTCAAGTAAATAAATTTTTTTTAGTCAGATGAGTGCTTTGTTGGATTCTTTATAAAATATGCACAATTGTACAGATTACTTATACCAGTTGTTGAGCTCGTGTAAATGTCCATGGCTTCAATCTAGCTACAATTTCTGGTTTATCTCTAGTATTTTATAAAGTCACATAGGTGCTTATATGTCTTTATAAAATAGACTAGAAATAGGTGTTTTCTTGTTCTCTCATCCTAGGTGACCAGTTATAAAATTCCCCTGTACTATATATTTCCAAATTCAAAATATGTTCATCTGAACTACAAAGTATTCCTGCTGCCATTGAATCTCTCTTCTTTAATGTTTCCTATACACTACTTTTTTTATATGGTCCAAAAAGTAGCAACAGCAACAGAAGACCAAGATTCAATTCCTGGGCCCTGTATTTGTTTCTCAGACTGGGTTGCTATGAAGAGAGAGCATTCATAGCCCTAGGAGAAAAGATTACTCAATGGTAACACTTACTGATTGAAACTGTGATGCACATGTACTGAATTCTGGAGAGAATCATAGTCTGTGACACGTGGCCAAATACTGAGATAAAGGAAGACTTAAAAATAGGTGAAAATAATCCAGTGCTTGCAAATGAATACTAATGACCCCATTCCATAACAAAGGGGGTCTTTTACTACGGCACGCACATGCTAATAATTAGGGTGCACTAAGCGTTAGTGATATCCATATATGCCTGTGGATGTCGCTAATGTTTAGCGCATGCTAAAAATGGTACCACACCTCAGTAAAAGAGGCCCAGAGCTCAGTCAAGCAGGAAGAAAATTCTAGGCCACAGAAATATAACCCTTCACCCAATTTTTACAAGAATAATTGGATAAACAGAAAAACAAATTGAAAATTGCTCAAAAACCAAAACTAATTTATCATTCTTACAGACTGCATCAGGCAGGTTTAACATAGATATAAACGCACTGGGTAGGTAATTCAATCATGATTATCTTAAAATTGTGCAAACAATTTTAATCATCTCCAAAAGAAATAGCCTGAGAGGATTAATGTCTGAAAAATGCAGTTGGAGGGAATGTGCATTAAACACTAATTAAATGTGTATTCAACATAAATATATTGAGGGGACAGTTATCAAAGCGTATAGTCATCTAATTTCAGGAATTAGGTGGCTAGAGCTACCCCTCTGAAAACAGACTGGGACTGAGTAGGCAATAAGAGGGTAATTCTATAAAGCAGGCGCTAACGTTTATGCACCAGCTACACAAGTAGATATTCAGAATACTATCATATATGTATGTATATGTTGGATACATGTCTATGTGCTATTATTTAAGGGGGTCTTTTACAAAGGTACGGTAGTGTTTTTAGTGCACACTAAACACTAGAGGCATCCATAGGAATATATGGGCATCTCTAGCATTTAGTAAACGCTTACTTTTAGTGCATGCTAAAAACGCTAGCACACCTTTGTAAAAGGTCCACTAAGGGCCAGATTCTATATATGGTGCCTAGAAAGTCTGCACGGAAAACAGTTCTGCCGAAGCGTATTCTATAAGCGGTGCCTAGATTTAAGCTTGGTATATAGAATACACTTAGTTGATATTACAGCGCCTAAAACTACATGCCTCCATTTACACCAATGAAAACATGGCATTAATCCCAGCAAGTAGATTTAGGTGCAGAGGGCCACATTCTGTAACAACACTTTTAAATTTTGAAACGCCCATTTCCCAGCCCATAACCATGCCCCCTTTTGCAAAATGTAGGCGCAGTGGGTTACAGAATACTCTTAGGGCGGTGCGCTTAAATTCAAATTATTGTCAATTAGTGCTCATTATTGCTTGTAAAGTGCTGTTGACGCTGTTTGGCGTAGGCTAATTAACACGCACGATCTTACAGAATACGCTTGGATTTTGGCGTGGATATCTAGGCGCACTATGTAGAATCTGGGGGTAAATGCGTATGTGTCTTACATTATGCACACAGGTGGACCCTGGGCAGGGCACATATAACTTATAGACTACTATAACTTATGCGTGTATCACCATCACTTAGGCACACCCACTTACTCCAGTTCTGTGGCTGGTATAAATGCTGATCCTTAAGCACATATATGCGCATATATGTGGTTATGCTAGATACTTACTTTCTTTTATGGAATGGGCATGCCATTATAGAATTACTCTCTACATGAACTGTAACAGAGGCATTCCTGGGACGAAAGGAGTAATAATAGCTGCTTAGGATTGATTTTCAGCACTGTGCAGCTATTTAGTTGTTTAACTAGGGTGCACAAAAGGCAGATCCAAATCCAGGTGGCATAGGCAGTCGGTGATTCAGCTGTTTGGGATGCTAAAGTGGGCATGGCCGGGCATGAGGCCTGAGTCTATAAATATGTATGAAATGCCAAAGAATAAAGTGGCAAGAAAATTAAACAGTGTAACCTTCAATCTATCTATCTATATATATTGGTCTCTTAGGCAATTGAATTAAAACAGATTGAAAAAAGTATTTGTAAATGATGCCTATGCCACCATAGAGGGCAAATATCGATCAGATGTTGATTAAAATTGAACAAAAATGATATTTGATTTCAGGACTTAAGAACATAAGAATAGCCATAATGGGTCAGGCCAAAAGTAGGACATCCAATAGTGATAATCAAATGGGAAGAAACATCCAAGTCTAAAAAGGACACTTTTATTTAGATCTGTTTCAGTCATGTCTTAGATACAAAAAGTTGCTCTAATTGAGCAACTGACCACTGGAGGGATTAAGGTATGTCCCCTCTGGAGTCCCCCACTGATTGCTATCTCCCTCCCTCTCCCCCCAAAGGAAAGGAATACCAGGTTCTATAACAGCCTCAGGTACTATGGGCATTCTGAACAAAGCAGAGAGCTGGTCTGAAAAGCAGCCTAGTGGGCAGTGCAGTGGACTGTTAACCAGGGGACCCAGGTTCAAGTCTCACTTCATCCCTTATTTTTTTTCCTTTAAATTGTGAGCACTCCAGAAACAGACATATACCCGCAGTACCTTCATATTTATGAAAGCTATTGAGGTGGTGTATAGTCAGGTACAGTAGGTATTTCCCTGTTACTAGAGAGCTCAGCATTCAAAATGAAAGAGTTGTAGATAGGGGAATATAAACTTGGGTGTCCTGCTTTGCAGTCCACTGCACTGACTACTAGGCTGCTCTTCTGATCTGCAAGGATATCTATGTTGCCATTTCTATAAAAATGCGGCCAGACAACCGTCCTTGTACCTGGATTTTTGGCATTCATAATTTGGACATTTCAGTTTGTAAAATGGCTGTTCATTTTGGATGTTCTCATATACTTTTGAACACAAAACCCCAATGTATTTCCTGTTTGGAAATGGATGGGATTTTTTTTTTTGATGTGTTCAGCAGGACATCCCAATTCTGACTTGGAAGTCCTTTCAAAAATGCACCTAAGTTTATGTCTGGAGACAGGACCACATGGGTAGCAGTGATCATCATACTGTATGGTTTGATAGAAAAACTAAACCAATAAGTAGATACATCAAGCATGAAGTGCTGGACTTCAATGTGCTGGCTTTAGTAAAATGGTGCAATACACAAAGGAGGAGAAGGCAAGGATGAAGAGGATAAGGGGAGTAGAAAGACAGTAGACCAGACAAAGGAGCTATAAAAAGGGACAATGGATATTTATATAACTAAAGTAAATAAAATAAGAGCTATAGGGCTAACATTTCACAAAATACAAAGCAGCACAAAAGGACGAAAATAGAAATGAATATCAAGTAAAACAGAGAAACAAAGAAAGAAATCAGAAACACAAAACCAAGGCAGAAGAAAAAATGGAACCAACTCCCAAGCACTTGGCATAAATAGTTGAACAATATTTAAAGCACACTTTTTTGAGGATAAAGAACTCAGTGATCACGCTTGAGCCAAATGTCTTGTTTGCTCAGCGGTATAGTTAACTTTCATTGGTAGTCTTAAAAACCTCTCATTTTGTGTTGTTTAAAACCTTTCTATATCACTTGGGTAGAGAGGTGTGGTAGCCTTGTTAGTCCACTTTTAAGGGTAATCAATAGAAATAAAACAAAATAAAACATGGAAAAGAAAATAAGATGGCACCTTTTTTATTGGACATAACTCAGAAACAGGGGGCCATGCTGGAGTGGAGCCCCTAGGAATTTCCGATTTGACGAAGAAGGGCAACCTTCGAAAGCTAATCAAGAAATGATACAAATCAAGGTAAGGTATACACAAAAAGTAGCACATATGAGTTATCTTGTTGGGCAGACTGGATGGACCGTGCAGGTCTTTTTCTGCCGTCATCTACTATGTATGTTACTATGTATTAAGTTGTAAGCTCTATTGAGCAGGGACTGTCTCTCTGTGTCAGGTGTTCAGCGCTGTGTGCGTCTGGTAGCGCTATACAAATGTTAATAATAATAATAATAATTAAGTTATGTCCATGTTTTATTTTGTTTTATTTCTATTGATTACCTATATCTCTTGAAGATTCAGTATGTAATTTAAATAATTTCCACCTCTTTTGCCAAATTTATGTACTCAAACTTGAAAATGCCTTGTATGAAATCAAAGCACAAAACGGCACTTATCTCCAATGGGGCCCCTTTCATATAGCAATGCTGGCTTCCTCAGTGGTCCAACCAATTATTAACTTGTGCCCATGTTTCATCAATCAGCTTCAAAAGCACTGCTCAATTGGCAAATTCAAAATGGCGCCCAAAGGATTTGTTTAACAGATCCTTAGAGATGGGAGTGATTCCATGTAACTGAAAACGAAGTTGCAGTTCCCATTCATAAAAGTGGTAGCAGAGAAATCTTAGCCAATACTTGTGCCAAACTGAAAAACAGAGTGAAAAAAGAAGCAAATTGCCAAAAAAATTTCATAAAAAGCTGAATTTATTCACCACATAATCTTTTAATATTGAAGAGTTATGCTAGCCCTTGCTCTCAGTGAAATACAGGCCAATGGCTCATAATAAGAGCTAGGCTTCTTAAAATCAGAATCATGTCTGATATAAAAGAGAGCTAGCTTGTAAAAATCAGAGATCACCTTTGACACAGTTACATTTCACTGTGGCAAGTGCTGAACTGGCAAGGGTGGGGGCAATCTACTCTATAAACAATCCTGAGATTGGCACCTTCAAGACGTCATAAGCAAGGGTTGCTATGGTTATGTAGAGATAGTACTGGGTCAGCTGCACCCCGGGTGAGAACATCCAAAGGGGGGGACTACAGGAAGGTTTGGGAACATATGAAGTCATTCTGATCAACTGATAAGGGCTAGGAGCCCTGTTGAGACAGCTGGGGTCCATTGAAATGAATAGGGCCAAAATTGTATATAAGCAGCAGTTTGAGGAGTATTAGTTCAGACGAGACGAGAAGAAGGAGACAAGAGGAGAAGAAGACCAGAGAAGGAAGACTCCAGAAGGCTAGAGAGAGAGGACATGCCATGATATGCTGCCCCATTATGTGAATGCTTAACCTACCTGTATTACCATTGGTAAGATTGTAATAAACTATCTTATTATATCTACTACATACTAGGTTCCTTTCTAATTACAAGGGTCTATACTGCCTTGATGGTATAAGCCTGACATGAGCAGATTCAAGGTTGGGAAAGCTAGATATTTGGAGGGCATATGTAACTTTGCCCAGAGAGAGATGAGACGGGCCACTGCTTCCGCTGCTTGATTAGCAAAGGCAGATTCTGAGAAAATAAACAATATATAAACAGTCATGAGCCCAACAAGGCCATGTTTTGCCCTCCAAAAGGACTACATCAGGGGCTTGATATACCAGCTGTAAAAGACACACATATATATAAGTATAAATCAAAAAACCAAAAGGCTATATAAATAATACATAGACCACATAATATAAACATATATAGTAATGAACCATCCATATAAAACACAATAAATAATTAAAAGATTAAAAAAGCAATTAATACATACCCAGTGGTAATGATTAAAAAAGCAATTAATATATACCCAGTGGTGCAGTCTAAACAATTCCATCTACTGGACCTAAAACAGCTGAAACCAAATAATACATTTACTCAGTATATATAAAAAACTAATACACAATAAGGACGCATGTAGCAGCAACAGTTTTAAAATAGAAGAGTAGTACAGCAACTCATATCAAGACATTCTGCAAGAACATATATTCCCATAAACTACTGATATAACAAGGCAAAGTCACTATCCAGCCATCTTCCGACACAAATCGGGAGATGGCCGGCCATCTCCTGAAGCTGGCCAAATTGGTATAATCTAAAGCCGATTTTGGCTGGCTCCAACTGCTTTCCGTCGCAGAGCCGGCCAAAGTTCCCGGGGGCGTGTCGGAAGGGTAGCGAAGGCGGGACAGGGGTGTGCCGGGGCGTGCTTAAGAGATGGGTGCCCTCGGCCGATAATGGAAAAAAGAAGGGCGCCCCTGGCGAGAATTTGGTCCACTTTATTTGGTCCCTTTTTTTTTTTAGGTCCAAGTCCCAAAAAAGTGCCCGAACTGACCAGATGACCACCGGAGGGAATCGGGGATCACCTCCCCTGACTCCCCCAGTGGTCACTAACCCCCTCCCACCCTAAAAAAAAAATGTTTTTTGCCAGTCTCTATGCCAGCCTCAAATGTCATACTCAGGTCCATTGCAGCAGTATACAGGTCCCTGGAGCAGTTTTAGTGGGTGCAGTGGACTTCAAGCAGGCGGACCCAGGCCCATCCCCCCCTACCTGTTACACTTGTGGTGGTAAATGGGAGCCCTCCAAACCCCCCCTCAAAACCCACTGTATCCACATGTAGGTGCCCCCCTTCACCCACAAGGGCTATGGTAATGATGTAGAGTTGTGGGGAGTGGGTTTTGGGGGAGATTTGGGGGGCTCAGCACCCAAGGTAAGAGAGCTATGCACCTGGGAGCTATTTTTTTTTTTATTTTTAGAAGTGCCCCCTAGGGTGCCCGGTTGGTGTCCTGACATGTCAGGGGGACCAGTGCACTACAAATGCTGGCCCCTCCCATGACCAAATGCCTTGGATTTGGCTGGGTTTGAGATCGCCGGCCTCAGTTTCCATTATGGGCAAAAACCGAGGCTGGCCATCTCAAACCCGGCCATCTCTATCGATTGCAAACTGTTAACCCGAAAGGGCTGAATGGATCTATGGAGTGGGCGGCATTCTACTGATCTGATTTGATTGGGGTATAGATGACGAGTGACGATGTCAGTTTAAGGAGGAGTCTACCTCAAGGCGTCCTATAAAAACAATCGCCATTTTGTACTTTATGTTCGCACTGATAAGAAGAGGAAATTTGTCATTCTTTCTTATTTTTTTTCTCCTGAGGAAGCAGCGAAACAATGGGAGTCCTATTTCTGTCAAGGAATAAGAGAGATTTGGATGAATGTTTAACCACATTAACTTTGTGGATGGACAGAGATATGATAAGATGACAACCAAGGATTGATCTAAGAAAGAATATATAGTTACGGAGTTTAGAGACCTTTGATGGCGAAGCTAAGTACATATATATTTTTCAACCTGGATGCCATTGATGTGATTTGATTCGGAAGTACATTTTTTGTCTTCTTATCTCTATAGACCAAATGTAGAGTTTCATTGGTCATATAAAGTTTGGAGGATTTGTTGAGCATTTGAACTATTAATCCACAAAATTAGGATTGTTTACCCATAGACCTAGATACTGCAGACTTTTCTCTCATGTAAAATATTAATAAGAGAGTTTTTCTCTGTGGTGTCGGGTAGGTGGGGTAGCCTATGATGAGAGCTAGTCAGAGGTGTCCTAATAAAAAGGTACCCTGGGCTTATGAGGCTACTTATTATTAATGATAAATTATGTGTTCAAAGGCTCATTTAAATCTTTAGATTTGGAGCAATTATATATGATTCAAGTTTTTAATTGGATTTGCTCTATGCAGTTTTGTAATTGTTTGTAATGTTTTTATCGCAATTTTTTAAAATTTACCCAACCCCTCCATTACCTACATTTAAAAGCTTTGATGTTCTGGTCTAATACCATGTGATTTTGGTTAGACAAAATTGACTTTTTATAAGGTTTTTCTACTTCTAAATGAATTAGGTTCTCTTTGACCTCTGGAGCCTCTATATCATATGGGCTTTCTACTCACTCTGGTAGATTCATCATGAATTGCTGCTGCTGTTTCTCAAGAGAGAAAGTATGTGTCTGCTCTATCTCTTCCCATTAACTACTTGTATAGCAAGGCAGTCACTATGTTTGTTTTCAATCAAGAATTGCTGTTGCTGCTGTTTTTTTAAGAAGAAAGGTGTGTTTTTGCAGAATGTCTTCATATGAACTGCTGATACTGCAATAACCCAAAACAATGTTTTCTATACTAGCCTTCTATTTTAAAACTGTTGCTGCTGTATGTCTCCTTATCGTGTATTAGTTTTTTTATATGTACTGGGTAAATGTGTTTTTTTTGTTTCAGTTGTTTTAAGTCCAGTAGGTGGAATTGTTTAGACTGCACCAGTGGGGTATTTATTGCTTTTATAATCATTTTAAAATGATTTGTGTATTATATGGGTGATTCACTACTATATATGTTTATATTATGTGGTCTATATATTATTTATATAGCCTTTTGGTTTTATGATTTATACTTCTATATACATGTCTTTTACAGTTGGTATATCAAGCCCCTGACACAGCCCTTTTGGAGGCAAAACGCGGCTGTGTCAGACTCATGACTGTTTATATATTAAAAGATTGTGTGGTGAATAAAATCAACTTTTTATAAACGTTTTTTTAGAGATTTGCTTCTTTTTTCACTCTGTGCTGGATCTTGTGAGTCACCTGTCTACTTGTTTTCTTGAAAATGAAAAACATATACAGCCCCATTTTAGACAGGTTGTAGAAGTAGGAACTGATATCCATACAAAGAAAGACAGGTGTGATCCACAGATTGTAGCAATGAAGGAAGATGATGGATCACAGAACATGGAGTACAGAACACCTTTACTTAAGATAGCCCAATGTGGTCACATTTTGCCTATTGCAGGCTGCTTCAGGGGCAGCAACTACATATCATAAATAAGAACATAAGGAGATCCATACAAATTAAAATCATAATCAAATGTGTACAGTATAATTAAAATCATAATACATGCAAAATAATTCAAAATAGTGACATGATATAATAATTTGTGATGGGGTATATATTCTATCATAAGAGGGAATGGATGGAGCGCCCTAGGAAAGTACAACAAACACCAAGACATAGGTTAAAAAACCTGGGTTTGAAGGTTTCTTTTTACTCCCTCTAGTACAGTTAGGGAGAATACTTGGTTGTAGTCTGTCAGGAAAGACTACATGGGAAGTGGCAGACCTGACCCATCTAAGATATAATTAGCATGATTCCCTGAATTCTGGGAGCAAACAGAAAATACCCAGGTAAGAACTATGAACTGGTAGGAGAGGGATTTGCATCTCATTTGCATACTGAAAAGTGAACACTGACTACTGAGAAAGCAAAAAGGGGGGGGCAAGGGGTTGAGGAACAAAACCCGCCATTAAGGCCCACAAAGGGGACGGACTGATCAACCCTTAGATCTCATGGAGGATAAAGGGATAACTGACTGTGTAAAGTGGGGACTCACCAGGACTGTAAAGGGGACTAAAGAAAGATCTCACAAGGGGGTAGAAGAAGGAATTGAGGACTTGTTTCTCCTTTATTTGGAAAAAGAGATAACTCTCTACATCAAAATTGGAGTCGGGAGTGCTACAGAGAGGATGAAGGCCTGGTTGGAGCAGTGATACTGAAGGAGTGCAAAGAGCAGCATCAAGGTGGACTGTGGACCAATTCCTGGGCCTACATTTTGTGACAGCAGTGGTCAGTGGGATCTGCAGAAACCGCATGAATAGCATCAGTTATATGTCACCTCGGGAAAGGTGCTCCTAACCAGGAAACCAGGTAAAAGGTACCTTGGCCAGGGAGAGTGTGCTAGAGGGCCCCAGAGAGCGATGACCTACATCCTATACAATAATTCTCACCTCCAATGTTCTTGTCTTGCTGCCTGGGACCGTGGCTCCTTCCAGGTTGGTCTGCTAGGCTCCGTAGATCAGGCTGACATCACCGTAGCCATTATGATGTCAACTTCAGAACCCGGGAAAAAAAACCATGCCTCACAGCTGATCCATGTCCAGAGGAGGGTCGCTGGACATGGGTGGCTGAAGGGGGGGCAGAGGAGAGAGGAGGGTCGCTGGACATGGTTGGCTGCAGGGGGGCAGGGGTTCGCTGGACATGGGTGGCTGCAGTGGGCGCAGGGGGAGAGGAGGGTCGCCGGACATGGGTGGCTGCAGGGGGGCAGGGGGTCACTGGACATGGGTGGCTGGAGGGGGACAGGGGAGAGAGGAGGTTCGCTGGACATGGGTGGCTGCAGTGGGCGCAGGGGGAGAGGAGGGTCGCTGGACATGGGTGGCTGCAGGGGAGCCAAAGAAAACCTTGCTAGCACCCATTTCATTTGTGACAGAAACGGGCCTTTTTTACTAGTAAATACATAAACAGATTAACTCCAATTATAACATCGTCGATGATATAACATTTTTTACAAGAAATAACATGTATGCATACTAAAATTCTAGACATGCAAGTTAATAACAGATTAAAACAATGTCATTGACTAAAAAGTTTTTGACTTAGAACATTAAGCATGCATAATTAAAAACATGCACATTACATGTGAATACTAAAAAGTATGTATTTCATGGATGTCCTTATGTTCTTATTTATGATTTGTAGTCACTGCTCTTGAAGCAGCCTGTAAAAGGCGAAACATGGCCACATTGCACTATCTTAAATAAAGGTATACTGTACTTCATCTTCTGTGATCTATTATCTTCTGAAGCAGGAAATCAGACATGCAGGTCAGTGCACCTCAAATTTCATCAGTATTTTAGAAAAGAATTTTCTGGTGTAGAGTCTGTTCTGAAATACAGAGAAAATTGGATGTTTATGCACCAGGTGCGTGCAGCATAAACTTTCATTTTGGAAAAATAAATGTACATAATATTGACAGGTTCAAAACAGCACATAACTGGTTTTGTTTACATAACAGGTTATGCTGTACAGTAGCAACATAACTGGGTCGGTATATTTGCGACCTTAGAAACATAACCAGGTATTTATCCAGGTTTCCCTTGCCAGTTTGGTATTTAGGAACAACAAAAAGCACTGGGGGATTCCAGTGAAGGGCTGCTCAATAGCAGTTGTTTACCAAATCGTAAAAGTGCATGGTAGAAGGTGTAACTCCCAATGTTGGTCTTTTAAGAATAGACATTTATTCCCTTTCTGAAATGAACATGCCACTTGGGTTTGATACATGCATATCCCAGCTTTGTAAAATAGGGACTCAGATGCCACAAGATGAGCAGATATGCACATATGAAATGAAAATAGGGCTTGTAAAGTGAAGGCCATAGTGTTGCCCTTTGGCAACTAGGCTTTTGAAGTCAATGCAGTGGAGTGTACAGGCAACACAGCAGAGGAGGTTATACAAAAGTACACAGAGCTTGCTAACTTCTGCATAAAAAAAGTCTTCTATTTCTCTTTTTGTATAAGCAAAAGCCATCTTTCTGCCTTGTAATGATTACAGAGGCAAGTGAGGCAATCCTTCTGGGTTCACAGAAAGGGTAGTGAACTTGTGGAACAGCCTCATGGTGGAAGTGGTGGAGATGAAAACAATATCTGAATTCAAGACAGCTTGGGACAAGTACATATGATCTCTAAGAGGGAGAGGGAGAGCAGATGGCATGGATAGGTCTTTATCTGCCTTCACTTTTCTATATTTCTATGATTCTATGTTTGCATTCAGTTTGGTTATGCTCAGAGTCCAAACAAATGAACCAACTGGCATGAGTGCCAAAGTTCTGCATCTTTCTTTCTCAGTCCAAGGGTGGTCTGAAATTGGTGTAGCTCTGCACTACGTTGAAGAAGCACAAAGGAAAAAGTTTAAAAATAAAAGTCCTTTTTGAATAATAATAATAAGATGATGATGAACAACAATGTCAAAAGACCCAAGAAGAAAAACACTCATAACAACTCTGGGAGAGCTGTTATCTGTCCTGCCATCATATGATAACTTTTCCTATTTTTGTACCTGCCTATATCCTGCTTGTTGACAGAGAAAATGCTTTTTACCCACATATATGCTTTGAAAATTGGCTTCTGCAAAGATTCCTACAAGTAATGATAAGAAACAAGTTTTTGGGTATATTGGCATGGCATGATTATTGCAGACCTAATTTCACTTGTACTCCCTGTTAATGAATTAATTCTACCAATACACCTTATTTTAATACTTTAATATAGAAATACTGGCTTGCCTCTATATGACAAAATTTGAAGAGAAACACGTCTATCCCTCTCCATGGCACGATAACATTGTGCTGTGGCGACGGTATATAGACGATGTAATATTGCTATGGAGAGGTTCTGAGGAAGATTTGGGGAAATTTATAAGTGATCTGAATAGGGCTGACCCATATGTTAAATTTACGGCACGAGTGTCCAGGGAGGCTATTGAATTTTTGGATATTAAAATTAGTAAAACGAATTCTGATAATTTATCCACCTCCATTTATAGGAAAAGTAACGACAGGAACACCCTTCTACATTATTCGAGTTTCCATCATACAGCTTTAAGAAGGGGAGTTCCGGTCGGACAATATTTAAGATTACGTAGGTTATGTTCCTCCCTGGAAGAATTTAAAAATCAGGCACAGAGTATGACGGAGAGATTTCTCCAACGAGGGTATCCCCTATCAGTGTTAAAACGGGCTTATAAGCGGGCCCGGTATGCCCAGAGGGACTGGCTTTTTGTCCCGAAACAGAAGGCGATGGTTAAACCCATTGCATGCGTCCTTCCTTTTTCCCATAGGGCTCCGATGATTGGCCATATAATTCATAAATTCTGGCATATCCTGAGTATCCATCCAGTCTTTAAAGAACACCCGAAAATGGCATATAGCCGTAAATCTAATTTAGGAGAGCTTTTGAAACGTCCCAGTGGGAAGAAAAATGGGGGGCATCATTCCTCATGCAATAACTGTGTATATTGTAAACATGCTATCATTACGAATGCTATAAAAATCCCAGGATCTCAAAAATTTTTTTATCTTCGATCTGTTACGAATTGTAATAGTGAACGTGTTGTTTACTGCATAATATGTCCGTGCAATAAATATTACATTGGTCATACTCGGAGGAAATTAAAGAATAGATTAGCTGAACATATTAGTAATGTTAGGAACTTGAGGGATGATGCCCCCTTGGTTACTCACTGGGTGGAACATAAACATACAATAGAAGATATTAAATGTATGGCATTGCTACAGGTCCCTTTGTTGGATCGAGGTGGTAATGTGAGTGAGATTCTATTTAATATTGAACAGCGCTTCATTTTTCAATGGAGAACGGTGACACCCCTAGGGTTAAACCTCGAGGTGGAATGGACCTGAGGCTCTTACGAAATTGGGAGGTGTGGTCTGGTAGTATATATTAGGCATTTCGGCACCAATAGAGAGATGAGTGTCGTCATTTCCTGTCAGCTTAGACTTGGAAATTAGCCCGCTGGGTAAGTTGCTAAGTAAATTGATATTATTACTGATGGATTAAGCATGAATTGTCTATAAAATTTCTTTTAAAAGGGTTGTAGGAAAAGTATATTGGTGTTATGTTATAGAGGATGTATATGTGTTTGTTTAGGGTGGTGATTGCGGTTCTCCTGAAGAAGCTATGAGCGAAATGCGGTCTCGCATTGAGAACCGAATGAGAGAACATGCTGGAATGAGGATGAGCTGCAGGAGCTCGCAGTAGCTGGATTTCTTTATCGCCAACGATCTTAAAACATGGAAGATTATTGTTAAAGGTGTTCCTCTCCTATTTGTTTCCGAACAAAACAATTAATGCTCCTTGTTGTCAAGGAGAGTTATGAACAGTTGAAGCCCGGTTGACACACGAGTTTTTTGATGAAGGTAGCATAGTGACTACCAGATGAACTATAAATAACCATCAAGGGTACATCTCTACACCTGCGGGTTATTGACTTTGCAATATATAACGGTGTATGATTTTTGGAAAACATAGTATCAGCTTGGTATAACCTAGATATATTCTATAGCTGTGGTAAGAAGATATATGTATGATCGGTATTGGGAAAGAATTTCCAGCAATGCTGGGAGCACTGTGAATCTATATATGTTTTATGTTTTATATTGATATTTGTATTTCTATATTAAAGTATTAAAATAAGGTGTATTGGTAGAATTAATTCATTAACAGGGAGTACAAGTGAAATTAGGTTGTTAAAATTGTACTTTGTTTCTAAATATAAAAGTTTCCCCAATAGGTGTTACTAATGATTATTGCAGAATCAACTTTCAGGCAGATGCAGAAAACCAGTGGCCTTGTGTATAAGTTGTCCCACTGGTTAGTGCCTCAACACCGAATCGTATGTGGTACTCTGTAGAATACCACCATTATTGACCAGCAGTGCTCATTTCCAGTTACTCAGTTTACGATTCATTTACAAAAATTGCATTAGAGGGAAAGCTATGAGTTTAATAAATGAATAAAAGTCAAGAATTTAACAAATCATAATTTAAAAAATGATACAAGAAAAAGTTTAAAATCCTGTTCACACATTTAATTAATGCTCTTAGGCACGCTGAAATTTTTCCTTTCAGCAATATCACATGTAATGTATTCCATTTCCTCATATTAAATAAAATCTTTGTGTTGCTTTTCCTTGGGGTAGATTGCTAGTCTCATCAGTTACTGCTAGTCTCATCAGTTACCTCACTGGCCAGGAGGGAACTTAATGAAAATCGGCATTTGGGTATTAGCCATCTTCATCTGATTCCAAGCCTTGCGGAAAGTTTTCATGGACATCTGGAAAAGAAAAAAAAATAAGAAAGCTTCCTTCCGCAGATTATTGAAGACCCATCTTTTTGAAAAAATTTACAGAAAGAGCCAAAACACAAAATCCACACTTACTGTTCATTAATGCACTATACATCCACTTCTGAACTCTCATCCCCCATAATCCCACATCACTCATACCTTTACTCACAGAAATATGTATACCATATGTCTTTATGCCTTAGTATTGCCCTTTAAGCTCCCATTGTCTCCTTCCAATGTTCAATGTTTGTGTTCCATTGTTGCACTCCTTAATGACACTTCGATTGTCTCGCATAATTCTGCACAATGTAATCCATAACCAATTTGTAACAAATTGTACTTCCATCATTCATTTCTTATTGTAAGCCACACTGAACCCGCAAAAAGGTGAAAAAATGTGGGATACAAATGCAATAATAAATAATAATAAATAATGGTGAAAAGTATTTGATAAAATGTCTATCATGATATACACCACGTTGATCATTATGCTTGTCCCACTGTTAATTGTTTGACTGCACCTCTTATGAGGGAATTTAAAAAGTCCAAATAGCGAGCAAGCGCTGCTGAAGTAAAAATGGCCTTAGTGCATGGGATTATAAGGTTGTGCTAAGGCCAGTTTTTGCTGCAGCTTAGTAAAAGGGCCTTTAAGTGACTTATTTAAGTTTTTTTCCATTTACTGAAATGGGGGGGGGGGGGGGGGGAGTTCAGCCTATGAGAGAGATATGTTAAAGACAAGCTAATATATGTTTTTATTTCAAAACTGATTCCCTGAGCTTTTCCCCAAGTTTTTACAATTACTATAAAAAATTGTATACATTAATTATGTTTTGGAGTAATAAGATCAATTGATTTCCAAAGTTGATTTTAGAAGTGTTCTCCTGGGAACACCTATTCATATTAGGCTTGATTTTAGCAGGACACCTATGGAAGAGGTCCAAAAGCTGCCTATTTTAAATCTATTTTATTAAGGCACATAAACGCTTATAGACCTTAAAAAGAAAGCTCCCAGATCTAACCTCAACAGCACACAAATACTGACATACAAATGTACACCTGCTCTGAAGAAGGTGTAAATATATGTGTGTATGCTACGTCTACACGTGTATTTTATATAGCACACATGTAGATTGCAACTCAACCTCCTCTCTGCCCCAACACCCCTGGGAATACCTATAAACAGATCACTTAAAAGCAGTCATACATTTTCTGTGCGTGTACTTTTAATGTGATACCAAAACCCTTATCCACACACTTGTCACCTGAAGCTTAGATTACTGCAACTTGCTTCTCACAGGTCTCCCACTAAACCAGCTCTCTCCCCCTTCCATACATTCAAAATTCTGCTGCACAATTTATATTCTGCCAGTGTTACTACACTCATATTAGCTCTCTCCTCAAGTCACTTCATTGGCTCCCTATCTATTCTGAATACAATTCAAACTCCTCTTATTGACTTACAAGTGTATTCACTCTCCACTCCTATCTCTCCCTACACTCCTCCCCAGGAACTCCATTCATCGGATAAATCTCTCTTATCTGTACCCTTCTCCTACACTGCCAACTCCAGACTCTGCTCTTTTTAATTTGCTTCACCGTATGCCTGGAATAGAATTCCTGAGTTAGTATGTCAAGCTCCATCTCTGACCACATACAAATCTAGGCTAAAAGCTCACATTTTTAAGGCTGCTTTTAACTTCTAACTCTTATTCACTTGCTCAGTACTCATGTCTGTTTTAATCATTCCCACCATAAGTAATTCCATAACCCCTTCTTTGTCTTGTTTGTCTGTCTTGACTAGATTGTAAGCTCTGTTGAGCAGGGATCGTCTTTTACGTGTTTAGTGTACATCAGAACATAAGCGTAGTCATACTGGGTCAAACCAATGGTCCATCTAACCCAGCATCCTGTTTCCAACAGTGGCCAAGCAAGATCACAAGTACCTGGCAGAAAACCAAATCCTAACAACATTCCATATTACAAATCCCAGGGCAAGCAGTTGCTTCCCCATGTCTGTCTCAATAGCAGACTATGGACTTTTCCTCCAGGAATTTGTCCAAACCTTTTTTAAACCCAGATACGCTGACCGCCGATACCACATCCTCTGGCAGAGTTCCAGAGCTTAAATATTCGTTGAGTGAAAATATTTCCTCCTATTTGTTTTTAAAGTATTTCCATATAACTTCCTCGAGTGTCCCCTAGTCTTTGTACTTTTGGAACGAGTAAAAAATCAATTTACTTCTCGTTCTACACCACTCAGGATTTTGTAGAGCTCAATCATATCTCCCCTCATCCATCTCTTTTCCAAGTAGAAAAGCCCTAATCTCTTTAGCCTTTCCTCATACGAGAGGAGTTCCATCTCCTTTATCATTTTAGTCGCTCTTCTTTGACCCTTTTCTAATTCCGCTATATCTTTTCTGAGTTACAGCGACCAGAACAGAATGCAATACTCAAGGTGTGGACACACTACAGAGTCATAGAAAGGCTTTTTGGCTGTCACCACACACTGAGCTGAAGATTTCAGCGTATTATCTACAATGACACCTAGATCTTTTTTTGAGTGCTGACCCCCAAGGTGGATTCTAGCATTAGGTAACTGTGATTCGGATTATTCATCACCTTGCATTTGTCCACATTAAATTTCATCTGCCATTTGGATGCCCAGTCTTCCAATTTCCTAAGGTATTCCTGAATTATTTCACAGTCCACACGTTTTAACAACTTTGAATAGTTTTGTGTCATCTACAAATGTAATCACCTCACTCGTCATTCTGATTTCCATATCATGTAAAAATATGTTAAATAACACTGGTTCCAGTACAGATCCCTGCGGCACTCCACTGTTCACCCTCCTCCATTGAGAGAAATAACCATTTAACCCAACCCTCTGTTTTCAGTCCAATGACCAATTCCTTATCCACACCAGAACCTTGCCTCCTAGCCTATGACTCCTTAATTTTCTCAGGAGTCTCTCATGAGGAACTTTATCAAAAGCTTTCTGAAAATCTACATACACTACATCAACCGGATCACCTTTATCCACACCTTCAAAGAAATGAAGCAAATTAGTGAGGCAAGACTTCCCTTCGCTGAACCCATGTTGACTCTGTCCCAATAAACCATTTTTGCCTATGTGTTCCATAATTTTATTCTTTATAATAGTTTCCACTACTTTGCCCGGCACTGACGTCAGACTTATTGGTCTGTAATTTCCCGGATCACCCCTGTAACCCTTTAAAAATAATCAGCATCACATTGGCCACCCTCCAATCTTCAGGTACTACAGAAGATTTTAACGACAGATTTCATATTACTAACCGCAGATCACCAATTTCATGCTTGAGGTTCAATAACATTTCTTTCAGTTCCTCCACATCACACCCTCGAGAACCATTTCCAGTACAGCAGATCTCTTACATCTTTTTCCGTAAAGACTGAAGCAAAGAATTCACTCAGTTTCTCCGCTATGGCCTTGTCCTCCCTGAGTGCCCCTCTTGCTCCTTCATGATCTAATGGTCCCACGGATTCCCTTGCAGGCTTTCTGCTTCTGATCTACCTGAAAAAGTTGTTGCAGTGAGTTTTAGCCTCTGTGGCAAGTTTCTCTTCATATTCTCTTTTAGCCTTCTTTATTAATGCTTTGTATCTGACTTGCTGGTGCTTATGTTGCTTCTTATTTTCTTCATTTGGATCCTTTTTCCATTCTTTGAAGGACAATCTTTTGGCTCTAATAGCCTTTTTCACTTCACCTTTTAACCATGCTAGCTGTCGTTTTCTCTTCTTTCCACCTTTGCAAATATGTAGAATGCATCTGGTCTGGTCTGCATACATCTAGTAGCACTTCAGATATGATAACTACTAGTAGTAGTAATAATGTATTCACAGTGATGTGAAAATGTTTTCTCCCCTGCCTGATTTTCCCCTATTACTGCATATATTTCATACTGAATGGCTTCTGATCTTTAAATAAAATATAATATTAGGCGAGGGGCACCTGAGTAAATGCATAACACAGTTTTTTCAACATCGATATTATCCATGTGAAAAAGTAAATGACCCCTAAACTTAATAACTGGTTGCATCACCTTTAGCAGCAATTTTGGAAGTAGCTTTTGCTGCAACAAGAGGTTGCTGCAAGTTCCCCTGAGCCAGCAAGTTTGCAGAACAGGAGCTCGTACGGTCACATGATGCTATGCTCTGGAGCAGCAGCTAAAAAGTTGAGCTCCTGCACACCCTCTGATTATCGGCTATTTAACAGCAAATTTATTGTGCTCTCTGTCACCAAACCTGATCTGGAGGGATTGACTTGCTCTGGTGTATGTCAGGTTATATTCGGGAGCCCACGGAATGGGCTGCAAAAATGCCAAAGCCTGTTAGGAGGCTTCGGGAACAACCACACATGGCATCTAAGATGGCACCTGCTCATAGTCCTCCAGGCCTCACAGTTAGTTTTACTTAGATGATTGAAGTTTTGACTGAAGTCACAGCAGTGGTAGAGGCTGCAATTGACAAGAAACGACAGAGGATTTATGACAGAACAGAGGAGGAGCATGATTACACCAATACTGTAGACCTTGAGAACTTACTGAACATCAGCAGCACAAGGGAGCCCTCAAGGACCAAGTCAGCATCATGTCGCGGACACAGGAGGCCCTACAGCAAAAGGTGTTGGGCCTCAAGCAAAAGATAGATGACTTGGATAATCAATCTTGCAGAAACAATCTGCGCTTGATAGGGCTCCCGAGTCAATCCTGGAGGGAGAGCTCAGAGGCTTTCTGGATAATTGGCTTCCGAGGGAACTTCAGTTGGGAGACCATGCACAACCCCTTTCATTTGGAGAGGGTGCATAGACTGGGACTGCGGAAGCAAGAGGGGGAGTGCCCCAGGCCAGGCATTCTCAAGGTACTGAATTTTTCTCATTAAAAAAATACTGTGTTTTCAAAACTATTCAGCAATGGTGCAGATACGACGATGGGCATTTGTGCCAGTGTGCTCGGTGCTTTTTACCAAGCAGATCAAATTTACTCTCCTCTATCCCGCAAAGCTGCAGCTTCATCATGAGGGCCAGATAAAACTTGAGAAACTTGCTGATGCTTCAGCTTTTTTGATCCAGCTTGATTCACCAGATGGCAGAACAGAAAAAAAAAAGCACAGGGATCCAAGATGGCTGCGCCCTGCTAAGACGCCCTAGACCTCGCTCCTACGATGCCTAAACGCCGTGGGAAAATCGCGGGCAGAGCTTCCCCGCATTTACCCCCGTTACCTGGTCCTTTGGATCGATTCATGAGGCCACGGGAAGTTATACAAGAAGGCGGAACGCCTCCGATTGGGAACGCCGGCGAACGGGAGACTTTGGCTTCCCCCGGACTGGAAACTACCTTAAGCCCCGCTGCACGCACTCCTCCTCCTCAACCGCTTGGCGCCAGTTCCTTCCTCTTTGACCCGACGGGGTCTCCCTCGGAAGGAGCAGGGGACCCGAAAGAACCTCGGGGAGAAGCGTCTCTACCATCGGGGGAAGGAATGGAGGGAAGTTTGCCCATATCATCATCATTTATTGAGGAGAGAGAAACTGAGGGTCGAAGTGCAGCAGATTTACAGTCTTCAGTAAGGTTTGAACTTCCTAAAGAGTTAGTAGCCAAGCCAAAGAATGTGACTTTAGACACTTTGTGGGATTTAATGTCCAACCTGGGACAATGTTTCCTTAAGCAAAATGAAGAATTTTGCCTAGAGTAAAGACTATTGAAAGTGACCTGAAAAAAAAAGAGGAAGAGTTTAAAGTTTTAAATGAGAAAATGGAAAAAATTGACCAAAGGGTTATGAAGACGGAAACGTTACAAACTTTGATGGTAAAAGAAGTAACTAATCTCAGGCGTAAATCAGAGGCTTTTGACAATTATACTAAAAATCATAACCTGAGATTCGTTAACTTCCCTAGGATTCCAAATGTTTTTCCTCTTGATATGTTGAAACGCTATTTTCGTGAAAATTTGAATGTTCAGGAAAAGGACTTTCCACCCTTATCCCAAGTTTATTATGTCCCAGAAAGGAACTTGAATCAAGAGACTGAAAAACCTATTGATGTTTCTCTTTTGCTTGAGACTTCTGACTCTGAATTGGTCACAGCCGCTACTTTGGTGGCGACTGTTGCCCTACTTCCTGATAAGAATTGGATCTTCCGCCTTTTTTTCCGTAATAAAGAGAATCCCTTTTTGGGTCTCAAAATATTGTTATTTCCTGATGTCTCCAAGGAGACACGTCGACGGAGGAAACAATTCTTACTCCTTAAGCCAGAAATTTTGCACTTGGGGGGTGTCTTCTTTTTAAGGTACCCCTGCAAGTGCATAATAAGGCTGGGGGGGAAGAAATATGTATTTACTGAACCTGAACATCTGTCAGCATTAGTAGCCTCAGTTAAAATGGAGAATGCTTTAAAGAATAATGTATAATTTCTTAGCAGAGAATGATTTACCTGGCAACTTTTTTCCTATATTATTTCTCCCCTTAGATTACCTGATATCTTGGATCTCCCATTATGGACTTGAGTGTCGTATAAATTTGAAAGTGTATAGATTTATATGCTTGTTTTTGAGAAATATTTTCCTTTTACAATAGTTCCTATTTATACGATACTTTCCTAAGCAAGATGTTTCTTGTAAATATTGTTTAAATGAATAAAAGAATAAATAAAAAAAAAAAAAAAAAAGCACAGCAGGGCCTTCAAGAGTAGGACAATGGAAATGTCTTTACCAAAAGAACTCGACACGGGCTGTGTCAAGTTCACCTGTGTCAGGGATCTAGCAGACAACAAAATATAAAAAGATATCTATAAACATTATAATCTATCCAAAACCTCATTAAGGGCCCTGTTTACTAAGGCACATTAGCGTTTTCAACGCGCCTACAATTAGCGTGTGTGCTAACTGTGTAGGTGCCTATAGGGATATTGTAGGTGCGTACACAGTTAATGCATGTACATGGTTAACGCATGTTAAAAATGTTAACGCACCTATAATGCGGCTTAGTAAACAGGGCCCCATGTATATATCTATTAACCATGTTCCTATCAATCTGTTCCCATATGGCTTATTACGGGAACACTGGACACTAAAGGGTTAATTGAATAACAAAATGATATATACATTTATTTTTAACATGTAAAATAGATATAAAGATAGGATTGATACATTCCCAATACATATATGTAATCCACTACACGTGAATAATGACTAACAAATATTTATATAAACCAAAGGAATATTATATATGTTTTATAAATGCAGGAAGCCAAAAAGATATATATAATATCAACATAAACACATAAAATACTCAGAAAAGGAAATCTAGTAATCAATATTAAAAGCTAAATTATAAAGCAAACAGAACTTGCCACCATGAAATAAAACTGCCTAGCTTACCACATAAGTCCCGCCACAAAGCGTGTGGATCCGCTAATAATGATGCTGAATTAAAAAGAAACAAATAAAAATAATGTAAACAAAAATGTCAAATGAAAAAAGGGGAGAAAGGCAGCGGTATGCCCTTAGTGTTTCCACTCATACTTAGAAATGCTGAATTTCTTAATAACTAAACTCAACATGCAAAAATATCTTGTGTCAAAGACAAAAGTGATCCTATTCTTGTAAGATTTCAAGCCACACATAATTATATGTCCGTGTAGTGAATATGACAAAAGAACTACCATGACTTAACAAAAGTGTAAAAGTGCACACTGAAGCATCTTTCAGCTATATTGTTAAGCAATGCACAGTAAAACATCTATTTACTTAAAAGGTCCAATAGCGATTGCAAATATCATAACTCTCTCCTGATATATCAAGAATGTGTGCAGTGGTAATTAGATAAATAATAAACAGTGCATCTTACAACATGATGGAAGTGCTATATTGTTATGGAAATACACACGAAAGTTTCTATCTGCTTAAGAGGTGCCGATAGCACAAGCTACGTGCCAAGACATTCTCCCAGTACACTATTGATATGTGCTGTGATTATTCAAAGTTCAGTGAGCAATAAGGCTAATAGGTGCACATTTGCTTGATAAAATTCCTTACCGATGTGGAACAATCCAAATGCAATTGTCAATGTATAAATCTGATGTCACTCATGTTAAAAAAACATAAATTTAGAAGCTAATACACCTACAGCCATTTTATCAGCTAGAATAAATGCTGTGCTTTCCATCAACAAGAAATGGTCACCTTTATCCTTCATGTGCAAGAAAAACGCTGTCTTGAAAATGTCCATCAAAGTAAAAAAAACACAGCACTTACGCAAAAGTGCTTAAATTAGAAAAAAAAGGCCAATACATCACAGAGAGGGGCATTTTCGAAAGAAACGTCTAAGTTGGAATTTGGACGTCTTTGTAGAATGTCCAAATTCAGAGGTGGGGAAAAGGTCATTTTCCAAAAAAGATGGATGTCCATCTTTGTGTTCAAAAATACCTTGGATGTTCTTGGATTAGGATATCTTTGATTTTCAGCTATTTTCGAAACCCAAAGATATCCAACTCTAAGACGTCCATATTCAAGCCACTTGGACGTGGGAGGAGCAGCATTTTTAGTACACTGATCCCCCTGACATGCCAGGACAGCAACCGGGCACCCTAGGGGGCACTGCAATGGACTTCATAAACTGCTCCCAGATACACAGCTCCCTTACATTGTCTGTTGAGCCCCCCAAAACCCTGTACCCCCAACTGTACACCACTACCATAGCCCTTACGGGTGAAGGGGGGGCACCTATATGTGGGTACAGAGGGTTTCTGGTGGGTTTTGGAGGGCTCGCTGTTTCCTCCACAAATGTAACAGGTGGGGAGGGTGTGGGCCTGGGTCCACCTGTCTGAAGTGCACTGCATCTACTACTAAACTACTCCAGGGACCTACATGTTCTGTTATGGACCCGAGTATGACATCTGAGGCTGGCAAGTAATATTTTTAATCATGTTTTTTGAGGGTGGGAGGGGGTTAGTGATCACTGGGGGAGTAATGGGAGGTCATCCCCGATTCCCTCCAGTGGTCATCTGGTCATTTTGGGCACTGTTTTGTGCCTTATTCATAATAAAAACAGGTCTGGGTGAAAACGTCAAGTTTTAGTCCTGGACGTCTTTGCTTTTTTCCATTATGGCTCAAAGACGTCCAAGTCTTAGGAACACTCAAGTCCCGCCTCAACCACACCTCCAATACACCCCCTTGAGATTTGGATGTCCTTGTGACGGACGTCAGAGAAAGACGTCCAAAATCGGGTTTCGATTATACCGATTTGGACGTCTCTGTGAGATGGATGTCCAAGTGCTGATTTATGTCACTTTTTGGACATCCATCTCTTTCGAAAATGAGCCTGAGAGTGACATAGCACATTTTAATCTTTAAAACCAACAAATACTATATTGGTAAATTCTTACATACTCACTTTCCAAATCAAATGATAAAAGATGGAGACACAAATACGCTGTCTTTCAAAGTCGTGTTGGATATATAATTCAAACATACAAAACGTGTGAATACAAGGTGGATAAAGTCAAAATAACACCAAAAACAAATTGTGATGTGTTCCCTATTTCAAACTGTGAGTGAGTCTATCATTTGTTCTGACAAATCTTAAAATAACGTATGCATGAAAATTAAAAATGGCACCTATAATGTCCGTTATAACACAGTACTCCACAAAGCATTATGGGCATCAAATGTCCAAAAAAATATACTAATGGATACGTAGATTTTGGGTACTGAGTTAGCAAAACCAAAATGACACCAAAGGATACACACAATATGTTCCTTGATACAGTTAGTGTGGGGTATAAAATTTGAAAAAACGTATACGTAAATTCTAAAAGAGCACCCATATTACCCCTCATGGGACAGTATTTTTACAAAGTCATAGGGGCAGCAGATCTCCAAGAAGGATTGTTATATCTCTTTATAAAATATTCCTCATATTCATTTAAAATCAAATACATGCTATTGCCCCAAATCACCAAAAAAAAAAACATAAAAAATTTAAAAAACAATAAAACAGCTATGGCTAATGACCAAAGGAATGAACCAGGATAAAATCCACCAAAACATATGCCACATGGCAAAAAGGGGGTAAATGGAAAAAATAATATAATAAAAATGTGGAGCTATTCCATGGTACATGCTGTGGTAATCACAAGATAACAATCTCTTCAAATGATATAAAGAATACACAGGTAAAATGTTCATAAAAATACTGCCAAGTCCATTTCTGCATTCAGTCCAGCCGGAGATACAGTATCTAATTCAAAAATAAACATTTGTTCATGTCTTAGTAATAATGCATCAATGTTTCCTCCACACCAACCTAGAATCACTTTCTTCAATACAGAAAATCTCAAATCAGAGAAAGTATGAGAGAAATCAATACAATGATTGACCAATGGTGCAGCTACATTACCCTTCCTAATATTGCTCCTATGCTCTATCATTCTAGTTTTAACTTTTCTTGTTGTCTTCCCCACATATATTAAATTGCATGGGCATTATGTGCACTACCTTTTCTGTATTGCAATTACACAGATGCTTTAATACATAAACCTTCTTAGTATGTGGGTGAACGAAAGATTGTATAGACAATGAAAATGGGCAGGCAGTGCATGGTCCGCAAGGAAAATAGCCTTGTTGTGATATTGATGTTGTTAAAAGAACTGGAAGTGCAGTTGGTGCTACAATCTCCTTAATGTTTTTGTCACTTTATAAGCCATAGTCATTTCTTTTTCTGAAAGCACTTATGACATTCCAATATGTACCAATTTTTCAATAATATCTTACATATATCTCCTGCCAGATTGGAAAATCTAAGGCTGCATCTTATATCTGGACTTGGTCGGTCTAAATGTACAGATAGATCATCTCTATCTGCAGCCATTGCTTTTTTTCAGACCCTTATCAATACAATCTGATGGATATCCTCGCTGATTGAATCTTCTCGTCATTGGTGTTACTTGTCAATGGAACTCATCAAAATCACTACAGAGTCTTCACAACCGAAGGAATTGAGAGTAAGGTAGATTCTGTTTTAGACTCCTCTTATGAAAACTCTCAAAGTGCAAAAAATGGTTCTTGTCTGTAGGTTTCCTGTACACAGTGGTCAAGAATCCATATGTACCCCTTTTCAATCATAATATCCAGAAAGGGAATCCTAACAAAGTGCATAGTAAAATGAAGATTAGAATCCTGAGAATTTAACCAGGTGTGAAATTCTTTTAATTTGTCAATACTACCCTTCCAAAGGAACAATACATTGTCAATGTATCTCTTCCATAGTCTCACTTCTTCCATGAAAGGATGCGACTCAAAAAAACTAGTATTAAAAAAAGGCCATAAAGAATGGTTACATCTGGGGCCATGGTTGCCCCCATTACTGTTCCCTTTACCTGTTTATAAAAGTGACCTTGAAAACAGAAATACACTGAGCCCGCAAATAGGTGGGAAATTGTGGGATACAAATGCAATAAAATAAATAAAAGGAGTTAGAATCCTGGAGCCATCTGTTCTGGGGCCTGTTCCTATGGTGTGTTTTGTGTACAGGGCTCCAAGGTCAAAAGTTACCAAAATGATGTCTGTCAAATCTCCATAAAAATCATCCAATAAATTAGGTTTCAACATTTTATTGATGACAAACACATTACAAAACATTCAATATCTGGCATAAACAGAAAGGCCAATATCAAAATATCCACAATCAAACTAAATGTTAAGATCCGTCATCAAACATTTTACCAATTTTCACCCCGTCCCCCTAACTCCCCCCCCCCCCAATGTACTTAGTTTCAACTGTTTTTATTGATGGCGATGTCGAATACACCTGGTATACAGTATACGTTTACTTATTACACATACAGTAAACTTCATTAAGGAATAGAGTAATTGCATCATGCCACCCATCATTTAACTTTTTTCCATCCCCACCTTCATTCTTTATGATTTCGGCTATCTTTTATCAACGAGCCACCCCTCATCCAACACGGCCTTCCGATAACAGCCAGCACTTAACAGAAAAGGAAATCATTACTGAACTCAACCAGATGCAAACCTTTATCACCCTTTTTGTCCCCCCCTACCCTCCTCCCTCCCTCCCTTCCCTCCCCCCTCCCCCTTTAGGTAGGCAGATTTGGCCTATGTCTTGTCCTATCCGGGTCCAACTCCCAGTCATCTAACGTCTTCTCCAGGTTCAGTGGGTATTGAGGAGCAAGCTGCGCCCCCTGGGACTAAGGATCTGTAAATAAGGCGCCCAGATCTTTAGAAATTGTGTCTTACGTTTAGGGGACATTTTTGCATCTCTAGCCTCCCAAGTAGCCAAAAGGTGTACCTGGTTACGCTAATGCCAGTAGGCAGGGGCTTCTGTTGAAATCGAATATTGGAGTATGCACTTCCGGGCCACCAAACTCAGCTTCCTACACAGCAGAGCTGTGGGCATGCGCAGAGGGGCAAAAGCCCTAGGTTGATCAAGCAGAAACTGCCTCTCCGTTCCCTGAATTTTATGCCCCAGCCGAACCAGGAATCCTTGTACCTGCTGCCAGAAGGTGAGCACTAACGGACACTGCCATAGTGCATGGTATAGTGAGCCGGGACCCCCCCCCACCCCACACACACACACACTTAGAGCAGGCCGAAGTCCCGGGCCCCACCACATGAGCCAGCTGGGCTTTGGACATGTAGCCATGCAGCACCACTCGATAACCGCATTCCCTCAGCCTTTCATCCATCACCAGCGTTCGGATTCCCTTTAAGGTGGCCTCCACATCCCATGCCTGTAAGGAGAACCCCAGATCTCGCTCCCACTTATGTTTGAGACAGTCATATTGCCTCTTAGGTCGGAGTCGGACTAAAGCCCCATATAAGTCAGAGACCGAGTGTCTTTCTGTCTTCAATTCACTAAGAAAAATCCGAATCTTCCCCCCCAGGCGACCTTTCAAAGAGGTCTGATTCAAAGAGTTCATGTAGTGTTTAATCTGTATATAGGCTGTCAGGATTGCTGGAAGTCAAAATTATTGCTGGACATACTTATATTAATATGAAACCAGCTTGACATAATATTAAACCAGCTTCTGACCTCTGAGAACTTCCCCCTCCCCTTCAGGAATCAGAGGATGAAATGGACCAAATGGCTTAATAGCCCTGTGTTTAATTGCTCTTGATCAGCATACCTTTTGTTCCATTTGAGAGCAGGGCTCTCTCTAAGAACAAAGGAGGCCAGACATAGAGGCTCCATGACTAGTGACTTCAAAAAGGACAACCTGTGAAATTGCTCACCTCTCCTGGCTTCAAAGAAAGCAAACGGAGTTTTGGCTAGGAAGAAAGATAAGTTTTGATCTTTTTCTGTTCTTGAGGTATAAAAGCAGAGCACATGCTCAGGGCTCTCTCTCTGTCCCGGGCACTTCTCTAGCAGTGTGTGTACATTTAAGCGATAAAGTTCAGCGGTGGTGCATGGATAGCTTGATTCCTAGGTATTTAAATGATTCATTTGCCCACCGCAATGGAACGTCGGTCCCCAGTCCTCCTGGATCACTGCCGAGGAAGCCAGGGCTTCAGACTTATCCAGGTTGATCCGAAATCCCGCGTAGTCCCCATATTCGCAGAACGTCTCTAACAATGTCTCTAAGGATTCCCGTGGGTTGGTGAGGTGTACCAGAAGATCTTCTGCGAATGCTGCAACTTTAAACATATGCGGGCCCACACGGGTCCCCTGTATCATAGGGCTCGCCATAATTTCTTTGAGAAGGAGATCTAAAACCAAAACAAAGAGAAGCGGAGATAATGGGCATCCCTGCCTCGTACCCCTCCTTATGGGAAAGCTCGCAGATTCCAGGCCATTGACCCACAACGTTGCACTGGGGTCAGCATAAAGAGCCTGAATCGCCGCAACAAATCGCCCTGTAAACCCATAACGCTCCAAAGTATAAAAGAGAAATTCCCAATGCACTTTGTCGAACGCTTTTTCAGCGTCGAAGCTCACTAGGAGGGATGGTGTCCCTTCACGGGCGCCCTGCTCTAAGGAGGTCAGAATCACTCTTAAGTTTTTGCTCACTGCCCTACCGCCCACGAAGCCAACTTGGCTCTCAATGGATCAGCCGAGGCAGCAATCTCGCCAGCCTATTGGCCATTATTTTGCATTAGGCTTAGCATCATAATTCATATGGGATATAGGACGGTAGGAGGTCGGTTCTAGGGGGTCTCTTCCAGGCTTTAACCAGTACTATATATTCGCGCCCTGTTTAATTCTGGGGCAACTCCTTTGCCTCTAGGAGGCCAATTTAAAAAACTTTGTCAAGTCGGGGACTACCCCATTCCCCAGTAACTTATAGAATTCTGGCTTGCAGACCGTCCGGTCCTGGGGCCTTCAACAGTGGGCTACGTGTTATGACCAAAGAGACCTCCTCCTCTGTAAATGGCTGATTAAGGCATTCTATTTCCCTTGCGTGAGTCTTGGCAATGTGAGA
Organism: Microcaecilia unicolor; assembly: GCF_901765095.1. Classification (NCBI taxonomy): domain Eukaryota; kingdom Metazoa; phylum Chordata; class Amphibia; order Gymnophiona; family Siphonopidae; genus Microcaecilia; species Microcaecilia unicolor. Next base: position 169,657,929 of record NC_044035.1, on the reverse strand, counting down.
TTGTCTAAATACATCTGATTGGAAAGCCCCAAATCTTCCGTGCTGCAAATAGCTTCTTGTAAAAAGCCTGAAAAGGTGTCACAGATTGCTTGGTCTGTAGTATGCAGTCCCCCTCTCCCTTTTTTTCGAAGTGCAAGGATAGTGCTAGTACCCCCCTCGTGGTTTAATTAACTTCGCCATCAGCTTACCTGCTTGATTCCCATGTCTGTACAGCATGTAGCAGTAGTATAGTTTGGATTTATGCGCCCTCCTCTGTAAGAGCTCGTTCAAAGCTGTTTGTAGCTCTAATACTTGTTGCTTATGGCTACCCTTATGTGTCTCCCCGAACCGCTTCCGTGCTTGACATAGTTGCTTACTCAGTCTTAGGATCTCTCTGTCCCACATGACCCGTACGTAATGTGCATGGCTTATAATTTCGCCTCTAAGCACAGCCTTCGCTGCCTCCCAAAACAGGATCGGGTCCCCTTGATGTTCTTGGTTGTGCTCTATGTATGTTTCCCAGGTAACCAATAATCGTCCTTCAAGTTTGGGGTCTGTATAGAGTTCTATGGGGAACTGCCACCGCTGTCCCCGCTTAATCGTGCCCTTAGGTGCCCATTCCACCACCCACCCAGGCATGGTCCGAAATTGCATACGGCCCGATGTCCGCCGCTGTACCTCCCCGAACATCTGGCGGGATGTCAAAAACATAATCAATTCGTGACTGAGTGGAATGAGCTCGGGCGAGGTGAGTGTAGTCCCTCTCTCTGGGGTGCAGCACGCACCACACGTCCACCAGATCTAACAGCTGGCTCATCTGCAACAGGCCTCTATTATTATAATAAGATGAAGTGGTTCCCGGGGCCGACCTGCCCAAGTGGGGGTCCCAAGCTGCATTAAAATCTCCCCCCACAATTATCATTACATGTGGTTGCTTTAAAAGGAAATTTGTCAGTGTTTGAAAGAATTTCCGATCACAGCTATTTGGGGCATATACATTACAGATCAGCAGTTTCTGCCGCTCAACCACTGCCTCTAAAATAACATATCGGCCTGCGGGGTCAATCAGAAGTGGACTTATTTGTGAGGCTACCCCCTTTCGAAACAAAACTGCCACCCCTCCCTTCTTACCTTGCGCGTGCGCCGCCACACAGCTCTCCACCCACCAGGTGCCGAGTTTGGCATGCTCCACCTGGTTCAAGTGAGTCTCCTGCAAAAGTGCAATATCTATCTTCTGCCTATTTAGTTGCTGCAGGATCTTATACCGCTTTATTGGCGAGTTCACCCCCCCTACATTCCAAGATACAATTTTAACTACTGCGTTGGGTTTAGGGCCAAGCGATTATTTTCTCAAATACCTGCTGTTGTGACCAAAGGGGGCAGCCCAGCCTCTGTCCCCTCCACAATCGCCCCCCAACTTCTCTAGGCTCTTTGCTTGTCTGCCCAATCCAATCCACCCACCAGCTATGGCCCCCTTTGGGGCCCCCTCGCACACAACACCAAAGGATAACAGTCCAACCAGGGTATTGCCCCCCTCCCAAACCTATGCCAGACCCAGAGTTGCAAATCTCCTACCTCTACCCTCCCTCACCCTCCCTTCTCTCCCCACCTTCCATAACCCCCCTGCCTCTTCCCCTTGTAGTGGGCCCCACACATGAGGACCTTGACGTCCTACGTCCCTCCGCCCTCTTCCAATTTTTTAAAGGTGAAGGTAATGCCCCGAACCTATTGTCCAACAAACTGCTCAATACCATCCTTCTTCTCCGGGGAACCCACTTCTTCCACGTTGCTTCCTTGCTCTTTTTCCCCTGGAATATCCATCGAACTTCTTAAATCTTAACAGTCCAACTGTAACTGTCAAAAAAAAAAAAAAACTTCAGAGCCCCACGTCCAAGCGTTTACCGCTTCTCTGTGGGCACCAAGATGCCGTGTTGGCTTAAATAAAGAAGGCACACACTGCTGCACTCCGTACTGGGCCGCAGCCAGCCGTCACACCTCAACAAGTTGTAATCCTCTCGCTGTTCAGCGCTCATTCATGGGCGGTTGACTCCAATTGCTTCAAAAATTCCTGAGCCGCTCCTGCCATCTCGTAGATTTTTGAGGTGCCATTGTAGGTCACACGCAGCTTCGCGGGTATTGCAATGCAAATCTGATTTTTTGGGGGGAAAAGTTTTGAGCATACCTCCGAGAACATACGGCGCTTGGCTGCCACCCCTGCAGAGTAATCTTGGAAACAACAATCGGTATATACCTTCATATGTCAAGACACTGCCTGATCGGAGCAATTGCAGCACTTCTTGTTTTCTGGGCGTAGTTCAAAAAGCGCATGATACCACTCGGGGCTTGTTCGCGCCGGCCGTTTTTTGCTCCCAAACTGATGTGCCCGTTCTATTTGCAATGGCCCCAGGGATTCTGGGAGATATAGTTCAGCTGTAATCCACCGAGTCAAGAAGGCCTCCATGCCCCGCTCTCCTACGCTTTCCGGCAGGCCTACCATACGAATATTACTCCTTCTGGACCCGTTTCCAGGTCTTCAATTTTGTCCTCCATCTCCAGCAGTTTTTTCTGAAAGGAGGTTTGTGAGCTCTCTACCACCGTCTACTCTGTCTTCGACTTCACTCACTCGCGTCTGGAATCCAGCACAGTCGTGGAGAGATCAGACAGCTGAGCCTGCACTTTTTCGAGATTCAGATCTATGGAGGAGAGTCGCCATTCCAGCAAATCTTCCATCACTGTGGACATCTCCGCGGTGATTTCGGCGATCCATGCCGATGATATCGTCGGGCCGGGTGGGCTTGCGGGCGGCGCCATCTTGTCTTCTCCTCCCCTGCCGCGGAGCTTGTCTTTGTGCGCGGTTTTCGTTGCCATTCCGCCACCAAGCGAGGTGTGGGTTTTGCGCCTGCCTCACGGAGTCTTTCGGAAGCTATAATTGCAATTTGTAGCTCAGGGGGTTCCGCTTTCAAGGCTGTGGAGGAAGGTCGGGAGCCGGAGAGATCGTGGATTTCAACCTCTCACATGACATCACCGGAAGCCCCTCATCCAATAAATTAATTACATGAGAAGAATCACGCAAATAAAATTTAACAAGAGGGATAAATGGTCTCAGGAAAGTATCCACAAAAATAGATGGGTTCTATGATAGAGGTCTATAAAATAATGAGAGGAATGGAAAGAGCAGACGTGATTCGATTGTTTACTCTTTCCAAAAATACCAGGACTAGGGGGCATGCGATGAAGCTACAAAGTAGTAAATTTAAAACAAATCTGAGAAACTTTTTCTGCAGTGAACATGTAATTAAACTTTGGAATTTTTTGCCAGAAAATGTAGTAAAAGTGGTTAGCTTAGCGGGGTTTAAAAAAGGTTTGGATGGCTTCCTAAAGGAAAAGTGAGCCTGCAAAAAGGTGGGATAATGTGGGGTACAAATGCAATAAATAATAATAATAATAACTTGGGGAAAATCCATTGCTTATTTCTATGATAAGCAGCATAAAATGTATTGTACTTTTTTGGGATCTTGCCAGGTACTTGTGACCTGGATTGGCCACTGTTAGAAATAGGATGCTGGGCTTGATGGACCTTCGGTCTGTCCCAGTATGGCAATACTTATGTACAATAGGTGGATTGTCTAGGCTTTTATGCACTTTGGATAGCATATAAATTGTTGGCAAAACTGGGGAATCTGTGATGAGAAAATCCTTTTCTGTGTCAGAAAGCCAGAAGCCAAAATTCACCCCAAAACTTCAGTTGGATCACTGTCAAGTATGCAATAGAATGTGGTATCTAATAATTGTCTGTTAACTTCCTGAATATAATCCTCTATATTCATAATGACAGTGCCTCCACCCTTGTTGGCCGGCCTTGATGAAAATATCCTCATTCTGAGTGAGATTCTTCGGTGCTATGTTCTCGTGCTCTAGACAGATTGAAAACATCCCCTCTTTTTTTTTCTCAAGGCTTGACAAATCCCTTAAAAGCAGAAATGAGTAGATCGGTTGAACTGGGTGGTATCTATTTAGACTTCTTTAACCATAGATATGTCGTCATTGGGTGTGGTCTGCTCTGCAAAGAAATGCTAAATCTTAAGTTCTCTGAAAACAGAATAGATCTATTCTTATTTGTAATGGATCTTAAGTTTTGACAGTACAAACTTTACGTCTTTCTGTAGGACAGAAAGTTTGGTATTTGTCATTGTGATTCCGGATAAATTGATCACTGGGATGTCAAAGTCCTGTATGGGTTGACGCTGAGAGCCTGGTTCATTCTCCATCCTCTATCAGTTACACCATGAAAGATATTTCTTTGCACCTTTATGTATTGTGGGTTGCTCTTTGTTTAGCAGTGTTTAAGTAGTTTTGCCAGTGGTGAAGGGTTTAAAACTGGGGGGGGGGGGGGGGGGGGGGGGGGGGGGAGTTCATAGGTTTTACAGTTGCAAACTTTACTTGTTAGCTTGTGAGCACTGGGCTCTAGAATGGTAGGTCTGGGTACATGTTGTACTCAGTTGGGTTGGACTGGGTAGGTATTTAAAGTATGGGAGTATGTAACCAAGCAGACATTGAACTGGGCAGATAGGGTAGGGGTGGCAGGAGGGGAATAGAGTGTTTTCACCTGACTAGACCTTAGGAGGGTACTAAATTTTGTAAGAGAAGGGATTGATACAGGAATTTGGAGTTGAATTGGGGAGGGGAGAATTTTGGTATAGGTATAGTTCAGGATGGTGGTGTTAGGGAGGGTTTGTGCTCTAATGGGAGAGCTGGATGTTATGCTGGGGGACTATGTATGATGGAGACTGATTTGGTGGGATGGGTGGGGGCCAGGGACCCGGTCCTTATTTTGGGGATACAGGCATTAGAAAATGAAGCTCTCTTAGATGCGTGGGATCATCCTCCTTAAAGCTTTGCTCCTGGAATGTAGCTGAAATCAATTCTCCAACTAAATAAAATCAATTCTTGTATACCGCTAATATCCCCTTTCCAGGGTTCAGTGCGGTTTACATTCTAGGTGAGACAAAAGCCGACAATGTTAGTGTGAGGTATGAGAACAATTAGAGACCCTTGGTGTAATGCATGAAACCAAAAACATTATAGTAAAGGATAATGGATGATACTAGGAGGTAGAAGTCAGTGGATTATTATGAAGCAGTCTTTGGGAAGAGAAAGGTTTCTAGCCTCTTCCTGAAGCTAAGGTAGCTGTTTTCTGTTCTGATGGCAATAGGTAGAGAGTTCTATATTAAGAGATCCAAGATCGTAGGAGCTGAAAAAAAAGGTAAAATGCACATAGCCTGTCTCCAGGAGACACATCTGTCAGATTCTGAATGCTTGAAATTGCACAGGAGTTGGGTGGGAGAAGTTCTTTTTGCAACAGATACTACTCATAGTGCTGGAGTGGCTATACTGTAGAGTAAACATCTGCCATATATGGTAATGCATGTGGAAAAATATATATTGGGCCACTATGTACTTGCTCACTTGACTATACAGTGGTCTGATTTGCTGCTCTTGAACATCTATGCCCCAAATGTTTTTGATGTTCAATTCTTTCCGCAAATGAATTGACTATTTAGTGCTTATGTCCTGAAGCCTTTGGTGATCATGTCGGGTTTCAACATGGCGTTGGATCTCTTGATGAGCAGATCGGAGTGGGGGGTGGGGGCTCCTCTTTGGGAAACCCTTGCTCTATGTGTGGCTTGAAGCAATTTTGTAAAGTGCAGGATTTGGTGGATATATGGCGGGTCTTTCACCCGTTGTATAGGGACTTTACCATGTGGAAAGAGCACACACTTCCATGTCACAGACAGACTTTATTTTTGCCCTCTGCTTGTTTTTCTTGTCTAGGCAAAGTGGAGATTGGGCTCCTTACACTTTCGGATCGCACCATGATATGGCTGGAGAGGGAGGGATATCAGCTGGGGGGGGGGGGGGGAGGGCTCACAGCTGGCAGTTTTTCACTCATTTATATTGGGATTCGCATGTTAGACCATATATTGTGGACAAATGGAAAAAGTACATGGCAGATAATGCTGCTGTCATGGCTATGGCTGTGGCCATGCCCTTGTATCTAGACTCGCCTCTTCCTCCGGTGGTCAGGTTCTGCGGCTTTTATGGACTATCTTCTCCCTGTTTCTCAAGCTGCATTCTAGAGATTATTCCAGCCCTGCGTTGATGTTCCAGCTTCCAAGCCTCACTCAGATGTCCCAGTATCCAAGCCTCACTCTGGTGTTTCAGTGTACTTCAAGCTTCATTCCTGAGAGAATGGCATCGTCAGTGTGGGCTCTCTTAAGGAACGATGGGACATTCAAACTTTGCCTTTGCAACAGAGGTTTTCTAGAGTGTTCTAGCGTTTGTGTGTGTATGTTGCTCTTCAGCTTGCCCTCCCGTGTTTGCCTTGCCTTGTGCTCTGCCTTCTCTTGTGTATTGCCTTGTCAGCCTAGCCTTGAGTCTTGTCTTGTTTGCCTTGCCTTGTGCTCTGCCTTGTCAAGTTTGTACCTTGTTACTTCACCCTGTTCCTGCCTAGCTCTGTTTCTGCTTCATCCTTTCTAGTCCTGTTCCTGGTTTCCCAGCTCCAGTTTGGCTTCCCAGTTCCAGTTTTAGCCCAGGTGATTCATCTGCTGCTAGCCAGTCTCCGGCAGCAGCACAAGGGCTCAACATTCCTTGAAATCTGTGACAGATTGCAAAGGCCAAGAGCTTGGCAAAATCACCCGCCTTGCAGATGCTTCAGCAACACTCTCTCCAGCTTCACAACTAAAGGAGGCTGTCCAAAGTCTGACCATGCATGGACCAATTCAGCAATTTATAGGGGCATTCCAGGCTCTGGCAGATCTCATGGACAACCACCTGAGAACAGCAGCATCCCAAGTTCCGGTTCCTTTAAGATCGGATCCATTACCAGCAATAGCTCCTGTTATTTCAGGCATTCGTCTCATGGCACCACTGAGGTATGATGACAATCCCAAACACTGTAGAGGATTTCTCAACCAGTGCCGGATCATTTTTGAACTTCAAGCCAGAGATTTTCCTTCTGATAAAGCCCAGATGGTCTATATTATGTCCTTGTTGTCTGGCCAAGCCTTAGCATGGGTGTCTCCTCACTGGTAACAGGATGACCCAGTGCTTAATGACCTCTACAGTCTTTTGGGACACTTCAAGAGGGTCTTTGAAGAACTGGGGAAAGTTACATCAGCTGCTTGTGAACTTCTAGATTAAAACAGGGGACATGGACCCTGGGATATTATGCTATTCGGTTCTGCACCTTGGCTTCTGAATTGATTTGGAATAATGAGAGCCTTGTCGTGGCCTTCTGGCAGGGATTGGCATCCCAAATCAAGGATGAACTGGCCAGGCGATACCTCTCAACCAGATTAGATTAACTTATTGGTCTTTGCAATATGATAGATATTCGATTCCAGAAGCAAGCCTGAGAATGGCGCTCCTCAGAAAAGACTACCATAAAGGCACCAAGCTATCAGTATCCTTCATGTGCTCCTAGTCAGAGGGAAGCACCTACTCTCGATCTTGTAGAACCCATGCAACTGGGTCGCTCTCCTCTCTCAGTACAAGAAAAACAGAGGCTTCAGACCCTTAACTTATGTCTGTATTGTGGCGAGAATGGACACTTGTCTCCAAGTGCCCCCCCCCCCCCCCCCCCCCCCATTTGCCAAGAAACAGAAATACAGACCCAAGATCACACTGTTGTTTCTTCACGGTAGTCTTAGCCACCATCCAGAAGTTATTCTCCCCCCCCCCCCCCACCCTATACAAAACCCACTCACCCTGGTGCTCTAATGTCACAAATTTTACAGATAGCTTCATGCTCTATGCAGAAGTCTGTCCATATCAGGGACCATAAGTTTGCCAAGCTCTAGGAGATCCCTGTTTCACATCAAGTCTTTCCCTTCTCATTAGCTGATACACTTCATTTTTCCATTCAGTTACAGATGGTGAGTGCTGTTGTCTCCAGTTCTTAAGTATACATTTCCTTGTCAAAAGAAACCCTTTATATAAAAGAGCATTAGATCCTTCCTGGTACCCAGTGGAACAAAACTGGAAAACAATTGAACATCAGCTCTCAGCAGGACAGTTTTACCCAAGGCTTCTGACAAACAGTTCACAATCCTTCTCCAAAAGTCCTGAACTCTCACATAGGACTGAAACATATGATTCGCTGCTGCCTGATGACACCTTGGACAGTGTGCTGAGCCCAAGTTTTGTGACCTGAAAGTCTGTGTCGGTGAGATGTACATCCGCATTAGGAATTTGTAATGTTGCTCTTGCAACAGGGATGATTGAGATAGTTTTTAAAGATTTTTCATCAAAAACTGTTGTATAGTTGTGGGGAGTGGGTTTTGGGGGGCTCAGCAACCAAGGTTAGGGAGCTATGCACCTGGGAGCAATTTATGAAGTCCACTGCAGTGCTCCCCTAGGGTGCCCGGTTGGTGTCCTGGCATGTGAGGGGGAACAGTGCACTAAGAATGCTGGCTCCTCCACGACCAAATGGCTTGGATTTGGTCGTTTCTGAGATGGGCGTCCTCGGTTTCCATTATCGCCGAAAACCGGGGTCGACCATCTCTAAGGTTGGCCTAAATGTTGAGATTTGGGCATCCCCGACTGTATTATCGAAACAAAAGATGGACGCCCATCTTGTTTCGATAATACGGTTTCCCTTCCCCTTCGAACTGTGTTCGATTTATGCCCCTCCACGTTATCCAAAGTTAAATTACAAGAGGATTGTGAGCAATTGTAAGAGAATCTTACAATACTGGGAAACCAGGCATCCAAATGGCAGATGAATTTAAAGTGAGCAAGTGCAAAGTGATGCACATAGGGAAAAGCAACCCAAACTATAGCTACATAATGTGAGACTCCACTTTAGGAGCAGCCAAAAGAGCAAATGTGACCATTAGGAAGAAGAAGTGGACTAATGGTGCAGCAGACTTGATCCTAGCGACCTGGTTCAATTCCCACTGCAGCTCCTTGTGACCTTGGGCAAGTCACTTAGGGGCCCTTTTTAACCAAGCTGCGATAAAAAGGGCCATGCGCTGGCAGCGGGGGGCCATTTATTGCGAGCCAGAGCCCTTTTACTGCATCGGGTAAAAAGCCCCCAGCACACATGGCCATATGGTAAGAGAATTCTTACCCGCATGGCATGCGACAGGGAGCCCTTACTGCCACCCATTGAGGTGGGCCGGTGGTAGTCTCGCAAGAGCAAGTGGTAATCCTGTGTTGGGCCAGCGGTAGTCCCGGAAAGAGCAAGTGGTAAGCCTGCGTTGGGCTTACCGCCGCTCCATACCCCCAGGTACAAAAACTTAGATTCTGAGCCCTCTAGGGACAGAGAAACTACCAGCATATAATGTGTACAGCGTTGTGTATGTCTAGTAACGCTAATAGAAATGATTATTATTATTAGTAGTAGTAGTAGTAGGAATCATTTGGAAAGGAATGGAGAATAAAACAGAGAATATTATGTCATTGAATCACTCAGAGGTGCTACTGCACCTCAAATATAGTGTGCAATTATGATCCCTGCATCTCAAGAAAAATATAGCTGAATTAAAAAAGGTGACCAAAATGACAAGGGGATAGAACAACTTCCCTAAGATGAAATGCTAAAGAGGTAAGGGCTCTTCAGCTAGGAGAAGAGATGGCTGAAGGGAGACATGATAGAAGTCTGTAAAATAATGAGGGAAGTGGAACGGTAGACATGCATCACTTGTTTACTCTTGCCAAAATTACAAAAACTAGAGGGCACAAAATGAAGTTACAAGTAATCCAATTAAAACAAATTGAAGAAAATATTTCTTCACTAAACATATAAATAGGCCTCAGAAATTTCTTGCCATAGAATGTGGTAAAAGTGGTTAGCATAGCAGGGCTTAAAAAAGGTTTAGACAAGTTCCTGGAAGAAAAGCCTATAAAGCATTAATAAGGTACTTGGGGAAAATACACTTCTTATTTCTATGACGAGCATGAAATCTATTTTACTCTTTTGGGATCCTGCAAGGTACTTGTAACATAGATTTGCCACTATTGGAAACTGCATACTGGGCTTAATGGACCTTCAAATCGGTACCAGCATGGCATAGCTTATGTACTTATGTCTATCTACTTGCTCAATAATATTGTTCTTTTCTACCATTTTGCCCAGCACTGATGTCAGGCTTACTTATCTGTAGTTTCATGGATCCCCGGAACCTTTAAAAAAAAAAAAAAAATCGAGATTGCATTGCCACCCCTCCAATCATCAGATTTGAATGATACTAATTTGATTCCTAATAGTATATCTGCAATTTCATTTTGAGTTATTTCAGTACTCTGTGGTGTATACCATTCAGTCCAGGTTACTTGCTATTCTTTAATTTGTTGATTTGGCCTAGTACATGTTCCAAGTTCACTGAGATTTGCTTTAGCTCCTCTGAATTGTCACCTTTACAGTACCATTTCTGGCACAGATAGCTCCCCTTACATCTTTCCCACTACAGAACAATTTATTTAGTCTCTGTTGTTGAATGCCCTTTTCACTCTAATGATGATCCAATAGTCTAGCAGACTTCCTCACAGTCTTATTGTCATGCACTTATATTCCTTATAATATTTAAAGTAAACAGAAGCCTCCATAAAAAAAATTGAAAGAATGCCAAAATCTTTTCTTTATTAGCATCTCCATTACAGTTGGTTTTGTGAAGGTAAGAAATTTGGTACTTAGGTGAAGTAGATATATGGATAAATAAAAGAAGCTCCTGTTGGTACTAGAATGTGGGTAGCTCCTAAATTTTATGTAAGAACTTATAGGTATGTGATTATTGCTAAAATATATTATCAGCATGAATAAGAAAAACATTTAGGGGCTCTTCTACTCAATATGTTAAGTATTTAACGCACAGATTACTGTACGGTAACTGCTACTGCATAACCATGGTAAGGGGTTTTGCAATATTCTAACAGTTACAGCGTAGTAAACTGTGCATTCAGTGCTTTTGTGCTAGGGAGCAGGGCATGGCCACACTTACCACGCGCCCTGGCCAATATGCAGTTAACATGAGACCAATTATTGTCTCCTCAATAGGAGGCACTAAGGACCAGATTCTATATATGGCACCTGAAAACTCTGCATGGAATAAATTTCCACCTAAGCATATTCTGTAAGGGGTGCCTATATTTAGGCCCGATATATAGAATACACTTAGTTGATACTGGATTAGGAACAGGTTCATGGACAGACTCCAGAGGGTGGTGGTTAATGGAATTCATTCGGATGAGGGAAAAGTGAGTAGTGGAGTGCCTCAGGGATCGGTGCTGGGGCAGATTCTGTTCAATATATTTGTGAGTGACATTGCCGAAGGGTTAGAAGGTAAGGTTGCCATTTTACGGATGATACCAAGATTTGTAACAGAGTGGACACCCCGGAGGGAGTGGAAAACATGAAAAAAAGATCTGCAGAAGCTAGAAGAATGGTCTAAGGTTTGGCAATTAAATTCAATGCAAAGAAATGCAAAGTGATGCACTTAGGAAGTAGAAATCCACGGGAGACTTATGTGTTAGGCGGAGGGAGTCTGATATGTACAGACAGTAGAGGGATCTTGGGGTGATAGTATCTGAGGATCTGAAGGCAACGAAACAGTATGACGAGGCGGTGGCCGTAGCAAGAAGGTTGCTAGGCTGTATAGAGAGAGGTGTGACCAGCAGAAGAAAGCAGGTGTTGATACCCCTGTATAAGTCGTTGGTGAGGCCCCACCTGGAGTATTGTGTTCAGTTTTGGAGGCCGTATCTTGCTAAGGATGTAGAAAGAATTGAAGCGGTGCAAAGAAAACTACAAAAAGGGTATGGGATTTGCATTACAAGATGTATGAGGAGAGACTTGCTGACCTGAACATGTATACTCTGGAGGAAAGGAGAAACAGGGGTGATATGATACAGACATTCAAATATTTGAAAGGTATTAATCCGCAAACAAACCTTTTTCGGAGATGGGAAGGCGGTAGAATTAGAGGGCATGAAATGAGGTTGAAGGGGGGCAGACAAGAAAAATGACAGGAAGTATTTTTTCACGGAGAGAGTGATGGATACTTGGAATGCCCTCCTGCAGGAGGTGGTGGAGATGAAAATGGTAATGGAATTCAAAAATGTGTGGGATAAACATAAAGGAATCCTGTTCAGAACAAATGGATCCTCAGAAGCTTAGCGGAGATTGGGTGGCAGCACCGGTGGTGGGAGGCGGGGCTAGTGGTTGGGAGGCAGGGCTAGTGCTGGGCAGACTTCTACGGTCTGTGCCCTGAAAATGGCAGATACAAATCAAGGTCAGGTATACACATAAAGTAGCACATATGGTTTTATCTTGTTGGGCAGACTGGATGGACAGTACAGGTCTTTCTCTCATCTACTATGTTACTATGATACCACACCATTTAAAACTATGTGCATCCATTTACACCAAGGGAAACGTGGTGTAAATGCTGGCACGTAGATTTAGGCACACAAGGGCATATTCTATAACAATGCACATAAATTTTGGAATGCCCACGAAATGCCCATTTCCCCACCCATAACCACACCCCTTTTGGCTGTGCACATTAGAATTTAGGTCTGCATTACAGAATACGCTTAGCAAGTTGTGCACTTAAATTCTAATTGTTTCCAATTAGTGCTCATTATTGCTCATTAAGGCTTGTTATCAACACTGACTGGCTTGTTAAGCCAATTAAGTTACGTGCGTTGTTATAGAATACGCACGGAACACTAGGGGCCCTGTTTACTACGCTGCGCTAAGGGCACATTAGCAGTAATGATTAGCATGTGCTAAACGCTAAGTCGCACATAGGAACATATGGGCAACTCTAGCATTTAGAGAGTGCTAAAAACACTAGTGTAGCTTAGTAAGCAGGGGCTTAGGTAAGATATATAGAATCTGGGAGTTAGTGATTCTGCATTAACTGCCAGCAGGTAGTGCACTAATGGGAACATTAATGCTGAACCTAAATAGGAAAATGCCCCCTAGGAATTGTGCAAAAGTTTCAGCCACCATGTGGTAAATTCTGTGGTAACTGAAACTTTTACTGTACTTTAGTAAAATGGCCCCTTAGATTTTTCAATAAGAAAAAGATTTAGGGCCTCTTTTTATCAAGTTGGGCTAGCGATTCCTGGTGCAGCAATGCCAACAAATGGGCTCCATCGGTATTGCTGTGCGGGAACCGCTAGCACAGCTTGATAAAAAGAGGCCCTTAATTATGTCTTATTGGTTTTAAATATCAATCATAGTGTCTCAAAAAAGAAGTTATGCTTTTTTAAAATTCCTCTGGGCATGCAAAGTCATGGCCAGGTGGAAATTATTGTTAGAGATATTTGGGGGGGGGGGGATTGGGGGGCTTGAAGAGTCATGATGATTCACAATCCTAGTCCTTAACAAAAAAAAAAAAACGAAAGAGAGATAAAACAGGTTTTGTCTGGATATAAAAGAAGATTTAGGTGTGTTTTGGTGCACCAATGTGAACTTGCAAAGGTTGTCGGTATGTGGGTATATTTTGAAAGGAGCAGATTTGTACATATATTAATTAATTACTTTTGGGTATCAACCATGGCTCAGTACTGGAGCCACACCATTTACCCTGCTCATAACCAACTTTTGGTATCTAGAAGTTTATTTTTGGTGAGTTTTATCATTTAAATTCTTTTTGACATATCAAGGATCAGTGGAATCATTATATGATATGATTTATTAGACAGAGCAATAGGGCACGTGTTTAGTGAACATAACCTAGATATAGTGGTCTATAATTTTTAACAATAAAATAATAATATGCAAGAAAGTTTTAGTGTGATTCTGTGAGCAGTATTTTTCAGTTTTTTTGATTTGGCTATAGATTTCACTTTAAACATTCTGCTGATGCCATCAGAAAAGATTTTAGTGTATTGGTACTGTGTAAAGCAAATGACAAAGGCAAGATGTTAGTAAATATTGAGAGACTGCAAAAGGTTAGCTCAATTAATTTTAGTGGTGTCAATGACTATAATAAAGTGTTGCATGGAATATCACTGCTTATGAGATTAATAATAAAAGAGAAGATTTGTGTACATTTTTAAATTTCAACTGTCAGTCAGCCATGCTATTTCAGTCTATTAAGCATGCTTAGCATTTTCTGCTACTAAAGAGCTAACTCCCAATATTTTGGATTTAAGTTCCTATTGTGGTGTATTTTTAAGAGATTGAAGATCAGTGGTATCATTACGATCCACCTGATATTCAAATCTCTCCTGGTTGCCCAACCACTGATAATCAGCAGCAATTAACCTGGCAGTACAGCTGAATATCAGTTTCTGACCAGCCATTTAAAAAATGGGTAGCTCAGGGGCAGTACAAGGGGCAACGCCGGGAAGGAGACAGGGGTTATGTGGGTACTGACAATATTCAGTTGCCGGGACCCACATGGCTAACCCGGTCAAGTTAGAACAGCTTAATAGTCTGGATAGCTATGTAGATCCTGGCACTGAATATTGGCCAGAACCTGCATAACTTTTTAAAAACTTGAACACTCCAAGCCCCTTCGGGCCTACCTCCTTCCTTCTCCCTCTCCCCAGGCTGCGACTTTGAGAACCCCCTCCCAGGTCTTGATAGCTCCCCGGCCTAGGGCCCTTTTACTAAAGGGTTGCCATGTGGCAACCTGTAACTACCACCAGACCAATGCAGCCTCCGGTGGTAGTTCCGCTTCGAGCACGCACATTTCTGGCGCAACAAAAATTTTTGTAAATTTTAACCGCAGCACTAACCCAGCAGTAATACCATCAGGTTACTGCAGGAGCCCTTTCCACTTGCTCTTGTGGGACTACTGCCGGCCCACCTCAATGAGTGGTGGTAAGGGCTCCCTGTCACATGGCCATGTGGTAAGAGTTCTCTTACCATATGGCCATGTGTGCTGGCGGCTTTTTACCTACTGCGGTAAAAAGGGTCCTGGAGCACAGTAAAATGGCCCCCGCTGCCAGTGCAGGGACCTTTTACTGCAGCTTGGTAAAAGGGCCCCTAAGTTACATTGCCCAAGGTCACAAATAGCTGCAGTAGGAATCGAACCCAGTTCCCCAGGATCAAAGTCCGCTGCACTAACCACTAGGCTACTCCTCCACTCTATATAGAATATGCTTAATTGATATCCCAGTGCCTAAAACTATATGCATCCATTTTTACCAACAAAAACATGGTGTAAATCCCTGCATGTAGAATTTTGTGCACTGGGCCATATTCTACAACTACGCACGTAAATTTTAGAATGCCTACAGAACTCCCATTTCCCCGCCCATAGCCGTGCCCCTTTTAAACTGCGCACATTAGAATTTAGGCATAGTTCATTACAGAATACGCTTAGCAAGTTATGTGTGTTCCAATTATTGCCAATTAGTGCTCATTATTGTTTGTTAAGTGCTATTATCAATGCTGATTAGCTTAAGCCAATTAAGATAAGTACATTATTATAGAATATGCGTGGATTTCAACGCGGAACGCAAGGCACGATATGGGGGCACGTGCTTGGTGCAGAAATATGTGAAAGCTTATAGTGATGATGAAAGTTTGAAAAACTGTGGTCACACCAGAAATGGGTCAAATATTTTGAAAAAAACTTTTTATACACTGAACGTTGCCTAGAGCTACTGAAGATCAGAGAGTGCTTTGCTATTGCCTCTCACACAATGAAAATATGGTGCATGTCAACGATGCCAAAGCCAGTGGACAATAGAAAGGTGCAGCCTTAGGATGGACTCGCTGAAAGGGATTCTGCTTGAGTAGTACCACTTCAGAAACTTCTTGCAAAGCCTTTGATAGGTACTTAACTAACACTCAAGCACTGCTGCAAAAGATGATCTCTTGAGGTAATATGCATGACATAAGGAAAAGCAACCCAGGAGAAGACTGATTTATTCAGTTTGCTGGCATATTGGTTTATTTAAAAAAGGTACTGAGACAATCCTCAGGGCCCCTTTTACCAAGCTGCGCCGAGGCCCCCTTTTACTGCACTGGTAAAAGGGAAGTCTTGCCTTCCTGCAGGAAATGGCCGTGCAGCAAGTAAAGCACTTGCCATGCGGCCATTTCTGGGGTAAGCCCTTACTACCACTCTTTGAGGTGTGGTAAGGGCTCCCGCATTAACCTGGCAGTAACCGGGCAGTAATTACCATTGGGTACACTTGTAGCCCAGAAATGACGACACGCTAGAGGTGGAAAGTACCACCGAGCTGCTGCGGTAGCCCAGCGGCACTTTCTGTATAGCGAGCAGTAAGCCCATGTTGGGCTTACCGCCGCTTAGTAAAAGGGAACCCTCAGTTTCTAATCTTGTTTCTCTCAGCTACAACTGTTAAATTCGTTCTTTTTTTCTTTGGATGATTGCAAACATAACTCATGCTTTGGTTTTTGCTAGGATCCAGATGTTGCAAACACAGCTGCTAGAATTTTGCTCTATATATCTGACAGGATAACACTGTTGCTCAAATCTTTACACTGGCTTCCTAAAACTGCCAGGATAGAATTAAAAACTTGTGTTTGGTTCACAAAATTATTAATGGAAATTTTCCTGAGTACTTGATCTCTTTAGTTACACTCAAAAGAAATCCTTTCGCAGTCTTCTTTGAAGTTTAGGTCATCTAGTAAAAAATTGTTCACAGCGATTTTATCTTGGAATTCATTATCTACTGAACTTAGATTACAGCAAAGTTACCTAAAATTCCGACGAAACTTGAAGGTCTGGCTTTTTCAAAAATATTACAACTAATTAATGAGAATCTTATGTGCTGCATGTTAGAGCTAATTTGTCATAAGTACATAAGCACTGCCACGCTGGGAAAAGACCAGCGTGGTCCATCAAGCCCAGCACTCTGTCTCCGACAGCGGCCAATCCAGGCCCCAAGAACCTGGCAAAAACCCAGAATTTAATAACGATCAATGGACTTCATTGATCTGTAATATAATTTATTAATTATTATTTTGTGAGCCAGTTGGGGCAGTATATAAAAAGCTTATGGCTATGATCAGGGTACTAGAGGAAACGAGGTGACAGAATGTCCCAGGGGAGCCTAAACCCAATACACAGGGGTACACAGATCGGATTATCAGCACTTGGTCACCACTCTGTTCCTCCTGTGCTTATCAAAATAATGAACTAGCTATTTATAATACTGTTTATTGTACTTGTTGGATATCTGACATAGATATGTATAAGAAACTTGAATGATATAAAATTGCTCCAAATCTAAGGGTTTCAATGAGCCTTTGAACATATAATTTATAGTTAATAATAAGTAGCCTCATAAGCCCAGGGTACCTTTTTATTAGGACACCTCTGACTAGCTCTCATCATAGGCTACCCCGCCTGCCCGACACCACAGAGAAAAACTCTCTTATTAATATTTACATGAGAGAAAAGCCTGCAGTATCTAGGTTAATGGGTAAACAATCCAAATTTTATGGATTAATAGTTCAAGTGCTCATCAATCCTCAAACTTTAAATGACCACTGAAACTCTACATATGGTCTATAAAGATAAGAAGACAAAAAATTTACTTAAAAAAAAAATCAAATCACATCAATGGCATCCAGATTGAAAAATATATATATGTGTACTTAGCTTCGCCATCCATGGCCTCTAAACTCAGTAACTATATATTCTTTCTTGAATCAATCCTTGGTTGTCGTCTTATCATGTCATATCGCTGTCAATCCAATCTCTCTTATTTCTCGACAGAAATAGGACTCCCACTGTTTCGCTGCTTCCTCAGGAGAAAAAATCAGAAAGGAAGACAAATTTCCTCTTCTTATCAGTGCGAACACAAAATACAAAATGGCGATTGTTTTTATAAGGATTGACAGCGATATGACATGATAAGACGACAACCAAGGATTGATTCAAGAAAGAATATATAGTTACTGAGTTTAGAGGCCATGGATGGAAAAGCTAAGTACACATATATATATTTTTCAACCTGGATGCCATTGATGTGATTTGATATTGAAGTACATTTTTTGTCTTCTTATCTTTATAGACCATATGTAGAGTTTCAGTGGTCATTTAAAGTTTTGAGGATTTGATGAGCACTTGAACTATTAATCCAAAAAATTTGGATTGTTTACCCATTAACCTAGATACTGCAGACTTTTCTCTCATGTGAAATATTGATAGGAGAGTTTTTCTCTGTGGTGTCGGGCAGGTGGGGGTAGCCTATGATGAGAGCTAGTCAGATTTGTCCTAATAAAAAGGTACCCTGGGCTTATGAGGCTACTTATATTAACTATAAATGATATGTTCAAAGGCTCATTGAAACCCTTAGATTTGGAGCAATTTTATATCATTCAAGTTTCTTATTAAATTTGCTCTATGCAGTTTTGGAATTGTCTGCTATACACATAGATATGTATGCAAATTGAATGAGCTCATTTAGTGGAAGCATCCAGTAGCCCTGTGTGCACTTTTACTCATGGAGAAAAAGTACATATGATGATTTTATTTTGTACCTGCAGGGAACCATACCAGAGCATTTTCAAATGCAAACTCCACAGGGAGCTTTCCCTAAGAAAAAGCGCTTGTAGGTCCTGTGAAGATGCACCGAAGGACTGAAAAATTTGCTTCCTTTATACCTGGTCCAAGTCAGGTGTTAATTTTTAGTTCTTGGTATGTGAACGTAAGCATACCATGCTATTTGTATGTGCCTGTAAACCTAATTAGCATCTGTTGTTTCTTAATTTGTGTGCATGTACACACTACCATCTTCTGTAACCAGATATAGCATGCATACCACATGTTAAGAGTACCTAGGTCCCTAAATATTTGAAACTTTACCCCAAAATGTTTTATGTTTAATTTTGTGGAACTTGATGATTACATATTTAGGTATGCTGGTAATTAACAAATGTCCAGAGGGCAAGGTTCCTTCTATTATTTTATTATTATTTGTTACATTTGTATCCCACATTTTCCCACCTATTTATAGGCTCAATGTGGCTTACATAGTTCTGGAGAGGTTGTTACAGACTCCAGTGTGAACAAATACAAAGTGGATAGTACCATTTAAAGATCTGGGACGAATCGCTCCATGTGGGTTGCGAGGGTGGGATTGTTCGGTGAGGGATTGAGTATTGTCGTTACTTAGTTAATTGTTGTGTTACATAGTTCGGTGTTTATGTTGGTTATGTGGGGTATGCCTTTCTGAAAAGGCAAGTCTTTAGGTTTTTTTTCGAAAATTTAGGTGGTTGCTCGTGGTTTTTAACTCTTTTGGTAATGTGTTCCAGAGCTGTGTGTATATGTAGGAGAAATTGGATGCATATGCTGATTTATACTTCAGTCCCTTGCATCTTGGAAGTGAAGGTTTAGGTAACATACATACATAGTAGATGACGGTAGAAAAGACCTGCACGGTCCATCCAGTCTGCCCAACAAGATAAACTCATATCGGCTACTTTTGTGTATACCTTACCTTGATTTGTATCTGTCATACGTTAGTGTGCAGGAGTCCGCTGCTTGTGTTTCAACCATTGGGCATGGCACATCAATACTGCTGTTTCAATCTTGCAGCTCCACAGAACTTACCTGCTCCATGTGATTAAAACTGCAATATTGCTGCACCATCCCCAATAGTAGGAGCCTAGGTGTTGGATACCTGTGTAACTTGAAGGTAATGCTGTCAGAGTGATCTTTTGCAGCATTCTCATGTTGTAATCTTGCCTATGCTAGAATTATTCTATTACGGTATGCTAGATGAGATCTCCAGGATCAGCCCTCTAGTTTTATTTCATTCTTCTTACAGATATGATATTGTAAGATTGTCCTGGCTCTTCATTTCTGCCATCCAATATCTTTACTGAGACCCTACTAAGCACTGAATATAAACAATCAAGTCACGTGTTTGCCCAGCTCTGAGCACAGATCCTGCCTTACCTCTGCTATTTCAACTTTTCTCTCCCAGATCTTAATGCTCTTCTCCAGGTCTCCATGGTCTATCTTCTCATTCACATACTCAAAAACATGTGGTACTCGGTAATCTGATAGCTGTTTCTGCAACTTCTTGTTCAGACTCTCGGCTTTGGCTCGTTCCTTTAGGTGAAAAATTGAACAGAAGGAGAATATTCGGCAGAAAAAAAAAGCGTAATTTATGTGTAGTGCTCTTTAAGTGAGTAACTAACAATAATGGGTTAGAGTCAGCCTTACTATATTTTGGGCAAGTGCTATGAATGCTTTTTTCACTTAAAATTTAAGTCTTAAGTAGAGGTAAACTTCTCGGAAATTTTGAACTGAGGTAAGAAAAAAAAGGGGGGGGGGGAAGAAATAGGAAAACTGGAAAATAATAAATTGTATTTAAGCAGCCATTTAGGGGGTAATCATTTCATTTTTTTTCCATTTATTTTGGTCTTATATCCCACATTTTCCAAAACAAGTTTGGCTCATGTAACTTACAAATGAACAAAGGGCAGTCAATATGACTAACAGTATAACAGAGTACACTGGCAATAAGCTTAGTATTGGCTTACAAAGTAATAAAGAGCAGTCAACATGACTTACAGTGAAAAAAGACAACAGCATTCAACAGGCAGATGCAGCAAAGAGTAATGGAAACAAACTGCCATGGGTGATAACACAGTTTGTTTATACAGGGACATAGTGAGGATAGTGTAGTTATGAGTCCTTTGGGGGAGCAAGAGAATCAGCATCTAACATTTGGGGAAGTATGTGCTTACAATTATGACTAAATTATGCACATACATCTTTAGAACAATGCACATATATCTTTAGACTATAGGTATATACTACTACTACTACTATTTAGCATTTCTATAGCGCCACACATATGTATGCAAATATGCACATAAATGAAAAGAATTCCAGCTAAGTGATAGTCTGTAAATAAGTGCAGGACTCAGCACTGAATATGTGGGGCTAAGTTTGCCTGCGGTGGTCAGTTTTAATAAATGTTGATCACGGTGGGCTGCATATTGACCCCTGTATTTCTAAGAGGTAATTACTAGCTAAAGTAGTTGGCCTAATTAAAACTTCTGTACACCAAATTAGATGAAAAGCCCTGTAAAACAAAGTTTAAGACTGGGCTAGATAAAAACACAAACACTAAACAGTGATTTTTTTTTTTTTACCTCAAACACTAAACAGTGCTTTTAATTCCGCTAGGTACTAACTGCTGTTTTCCCTAAAATTCAAACACTAAATAGTTACTTAATAACTGCTCTGCTAAGCACTGTTTCTTTTTTAAAATTCAAACACTAAACTGTGATTTTAATAACTGTTCTTCTAGGCTCTAACTGCTTTAAACAATGACTCTAACTATTGAACTATAAACTGCTTTTCTTGGACAAGCAGAGTAATATTATAAAACTAGGAAGAAAAGGCCCGTTTCAGACACAAATGAAATGGGCGCTAGCAAGGTTTTCCTTCCTTCCTTCTCTCCCTCGCAGTTCCAGGGGGGCCGGGGGCCCCACTCCCTCCCCCTCCCCACCTCCCAGTCCGGCGTTTTGGCAGCCCTGAAGCGTAGTCCATCCGGCACCAGTGATTCTCATGTAGTCTGCTTACCTGGCCCGCCCACGACGTCACAACGTTGTGACACGGGGGCGGGGCCCGCCCTCGACGTCATGACATTGTGACACGAGGGCGGGGCTGAGACAGATGGCCAGAGATAGAAATCTACACCACGACGAACCCCACGAACCCTGGTCCCTGCACTGAAACCACGGAGTGAGCTTCAGAACGTTGGAGTTGCGAATTATGTCGGGGTGGGGGGGCATCCAACGAACACTACGGGGGGGGGGGCTTCAGGGGGGCTTGCTTCAGTGGCACGGAGTGAGCTTCAGAGGTTCAGAGGTGGGAATTATTTATATAGATTCACTAATTACCTCTTCAACCCCATTTCTACCTAAGTTTGAACACAATTTTCCCCCACTAATACTCACCAGTGCAGCAGCAGGAATCTCTCACTTGTTCCAGGATTCACTCTCTCTTTCCCCTATCATTATTCAGTCTCTCTCGTCTTTCCCTACCCTGTCGTCATCCAATCTCTCTTTTTTTTCTCTCTCTCATTTCCCACCCTGTCTTCACCCACTCTCTCATTTCCCTTTCCCCACCCTGTCATCCAGTCTTTCTCTCTCTCATTTCCCCACCCTATCAGTACCCAGTCTCTCTCTCTCATTTCCCTTTCCCCACCCTGTTATCACCCAGTCTCTCTCTCATTTCCCCACCCTGTCATTACCCAGTCTCTCTCTCATTTCCCCACCCTGTCACTAGTCCTCTCTCTCTCATTTACCCACCATGTCACTATCCTCTCTCTTTCTCTCTCTCATTTTCCCATCGTCATTACCAAGTCTCTCTCTCATTTCCCCATTGTCATTACCATCTCTCTCATTTCCCCACCCTGACATTACCCAGTCACTCTCTTTTCCATCCCACCATCTGCCTCCTCCAAACAGCCACCACCCTCACATCTAGCACTCACCAACCAGAAAACCTATCAGCCACCCCCCTCCCCAGGTCCCTACCTCCCGTAACTAACTACATCCACCCCTCCAGGTAGTCCTCATCAACCAGGAAACGAGAAGCCACTCAGCCACCCCCTCCTAGAGTCTACCACTGCCCCCTCACCCATACAGCCAACTAAATCCTTCCCTAGGTAGAAGAAGTCCTGCAGTGGCTGCATGGAAGAAGCGACGACGCCGAAGACTCCTTGCAGGCAGGCAGCTCCCCCTCATTTCCCCCTCTGGCCAGGTCTGCTCAACTGCCGTCGGTGAACAGGAATTTTCATTTCCCTGCAAACCATGGCTGGTTATGAGTTTGAGCTGTGGATGCAGAACTTTGGCTCTTGTCTTCCAAGATGTGAGATACGGAGACCAGTGCTGGAGTTCTTGCACTGAAATGGCTCAAACTCACAAAGAGCTGTGCAATAAAATGAATGTGCTACCTAGAGTCCTCTACCTTTTCCAGGTCCTCTCTGTAGTCCCTAGACATTTTGGGCCGGATTCTGTATATGGGTCTAAAATGTAGGCGCACTGGAATAACACGCATAGCGCTATTCTATAAATCACGTCTACAGTAAGACACAGTTTACAGAATAGCGCAAGTGCATAGGCTGGGGGAACATGCGTACATTTAAGCATGGCTATTTATGCCACTGAAAACCTGGTGTATATACCCGCACCTAAATGTACACGTTCCCCCAAATTCTATAACAACTCATGAAAATTTGATTGATGCCCCTAACAGGCCTACATTCCTCCCATGGCCACGCCCCATTTTCATATATGTGCGTTGGAATTTACGCACACCTCTTTTTAGAACATGCCTAAAAAGTGTATGTAAATTCGAATTATTGTAAATTAGTGATAATTGGTTATTGGCCAATTATCATGACTAATTGACTTGTTACTCAATTGAATAGCGCGTGTAAATTGGCCGCACACACAATTTAACAAGTACTACTCGCCGTGCCTTATATAAAATCCAGCCCTTTATTATATCCCACCATAAACATATATTTAAATCTATTTGGAATGATTACAAGCCTAGATTTTCTCAAGACAGGAAGCAAAGCAGACTGGGTGTTCCAAATTGTATTCTTTATTACAATGCAGCCCAGGCATGATCTGCCATTGAATAGTTTAAAAACCATCCTTATAAGCTCTGGGTAGCTATTGAACAGGAGCTGTTTGGACCAGTTAGTTTGCAGCACTTGCAGTGGTTTCCCAGGAGGTATTGCTCTTTGAGTTACTACTAGACCATTCTACTTACTCTGAAAGTCTATGACACTATTTATTTATTTGCTGCACTTGTATCCCACATTTTCCCACCCATTTGCAGGCTCAATGTGGATTACAAAATGTTATAGCAACATGTACATATTATAGGATAAGAATTTCAGAATATAGATACAGATGGGTACATAGAATATCATAGCAATCATATTAACGGAATAATAATTTTACAATTATTACAAATAAGAGTGCATAAGTAAATCATATTGATTGGAAGTGGATTGAAAGATCAACATAACATAACATAATGATATCAGGACAAGATATAATATTCAGTCATGAGGATGTAATTAGGATGAACAGATAGAAATCAAGTAAGACACTTGATTTCAGCTTTCCAAATTTACACCTATCTGTGATAATCTATTGTTTCAACCTAAGATGACTTCTCCTGTTTTAAGTGCTGGGAGAGATGTGGGCTGACTAGATGGCGTCAACTGTTTGATGAGTCCCACCTTGACAACATTGACTCTCTTGTCCAAACATATCAGATTCCTAACACATTATTTTGCTTATACTCAGATTAGTTACTTGCTCTGGAGACATTAGAGGAGCTTTGTGAGGATTTTCAATCAACGAAACATCTTGTTGCAGTTTTATATAAATATCTGTAGGACCTGGACCCACTTGACCTTTCTCATAGAAATATGGGAGCTAGATCTTGGCACTAGCTTTGAAGCCTTGGACTAGGTCCAGATGGAATCGGTTCTACCTATATTAGTTACGTCTACTAATGTTCAAGAAAACCATGCTAAGACTGCTTATCGATGGTATCTGACCCCAGAAAGGCTCAATCAATGGTTTCTAGCTGTTTCCCTTTAAGTTTCAACAATTTTTTATTGATGACATTCTAATAAAACAAACACCTTGACAAGCAGCAAAATAGTCACATCAGATATATCAATCACAGTCATGTGCATACAGTCATCATCAATACTTTCCATATATATATACCATTTATCCCTATCCCCCAACTAATTCCCCCCTCGTTATACCCCCCACTCATATCGAATCGGCTTTACTGCTACTTTCCTCCAGGAGTCTGAACTTGGAAAGTTCCCGTAGGATCCGATCGTTTCTCAGCCGATTGATTTACAGATAATCAAGACAAACATTTCCAACATTGCATGTTATAACAGTAGGCATATCTATACAAACCCAGCAATTGCCGAATGATAAGTACAACCTTCAAACTTTTAAACCGTTGTATCCCCTTACCCTATCCCTATCCTCCCTCTATTCCTCCCGCGCTTCCCCGCAGTACCTTCGTGATAGTAAGAGTTATGGCCAATAGGGGGAAATGGGCAGCCCACAGGTACCTGCTGATATGAAGCTCTGCTAACAGTTTGTTCTATATCTCCGCCTGCCCTCCCTCTCTCCCTTGGCCTCGTATAAGAGATCGTGAGACCACACTTTGAGTTCTTATTATCTCTACATTATAATATTCCTTTTGGTAGCCCATCGCAATCTCTCCCCCCCCCCCCCCCCCACCGTACCCCTTGAATATTACCCTCCCCCCCCCCCATTCATTCCACAGTCATCCCAATTCATTCAATACCTGGCTTCTAACTTTAGGAGCTATAACATTTAAATATGCTTTCCATGTTTTAATAAATTGTTGCCTCCGTTTTGGCGTATATCGAGCACCTTTTGCCTCCCAGAGCATAAGCGCACGCAGTTTATTCCTCCAATACCAGTATGAGGGCGGTATGTCCATCAGCCAGTGATTCAATATGCATTTTTTCCCCAGAATGCAGGATTTACTTAGGAATAACTTCTCTTCCCTCGTCCCTGCCGCCCACACCAATGATAAACTAAACATTATCCGTTCAAATGTGAGTTGTACCCTAAATCCCAAAGTCCCTGAAACAAACCGAGCGAGAGCCGTCTAGAACCTCCAAATGGGTCGACACTGCCACATCCCATGTGCCAATGAGGGCATGCCCACTCCGCACTTTTGGAATATATCTGCCCCCTCCACCCCTGCATGCCATGCTTGCTTGCCCGAGAAATATGCCCTATGTATTGATCGAAAATGGCACTCCTGCAATTCCGCACTATGTACTACCCCTGTTAACCCTTTGAGCGCAGCCATCACCTTCCCTTCTGCTATTGTGCCCCCCCACCTCTTGCTCCCATCTCCTCACTACTTCACCAGTATCCCTTTTAGGTTTGAATTCTCCCAGTGCTTTATGAAACCAAGATATGGAAGTTTGCCCCACTGCATCCCCTCTTAGGAAGTCCCGAACTTTCCCCCCAAACTCCAATGTGAGTGCAGACCGGGGTAATCCCCTATGGTAATGTGCCAACTGTAAATAAGCCAGCCTGGTCAGCGGACCTCCCGCACATCTCCTTTCGAATTCTTCATAGGACAGCAGTGATCCATCTGCCTGGAGGAAATTCTCCAACAGTGTCACCCCCTGTCTCTCCAGGTCCCTAAAAACTCGGTTTTCTCTTCCTGCTGGGAACTCTGCATTGCCGGTTATTGACAATAGCACACTAGTCTCCGGATCTTGTCCCCAATGGCCCAGTAACACCCTCCAGATTTGTCTCAAAGGCCGCAGCAACACACTATTTTTCACCAGAGGTGGCAACCCCCTCCCCTCCGAGTGCAATAAACAGTTCAGGGACCATGGTCTAAAATACGCTTGTTCCCACTTCATATCGGTATATGTGGATGTGCCCAAGACCCAGTCTTTCACATGCCTTATCAAACAAGCATGATTATAGTCCTTCATATCAGGCATGCCCAACCCGCCTCCAACCTGCGTCCCATATACATGACGCCACCTCATTTTTGGTTTTTTCCCCGCCCAGCAAAACTGTGCTACGTGCCTCTGCAAAACCCTCAGATCTTTAATCAACAGTTTAATTGGTAGAATCTGTAGTACATACAGCCATTTTGGGAACATAATCATTCGATACAAGTGTACTCTGCCCATTAATGACAGCGGTAAAGACATCCATTTTTCCAGTTGTGTCTTAGTTTCTCTAAGCAAGCCTGGGACATTGGTTTTATGCAGTTGTGTTGGGTCCATTGGCATATTGATCCCCAAGTATTTAAATGCCGTATTTGCTTGGCGTAACTTTGTCTGACTCCATATCTCTTATCCTATTCCCTCGTGCTAGGGCCTCCGACTTCTCTAGGTTCAACTTGAACCCCGAGAAGTCTCCATATTCCTGAAGGCTCTCCATCAACCGTTCCAGTGACCTCCGGGGCTCAGTAAGCAACACCAGCAAATCATCTGCAAAGGCTGCAGTTTTGAATTCCTGATCTTGAATTCGTACTCCCTTGATATCTACATTGCTTCCTATTTCCCGCAGTAATGGGTCCAGAGTCAACACGAACAGAAGTTTGCCTGTACAAAGAACCCCTTTATGCCATAAGCCTTTAACGTCGCAAACATGAAGCCCCAGTCCACTCTGTCAAAGGCCTTTTCGGCATCAAAGCTAATTAACATGGCCCGCGTGCCCTCACTCTTCACTCTCTCCAATGCCCCAATTATCCTTCTCAGATTTTTAACTACTTTCCGGCCTTTCACAAAGCCCACTTGTGATTTCTCCAGCAAATCCGGCAAAAACCAAGCCAGTCGATTCGCCAATATCTTTGCTATGAATTTTGTTTCTGCGTTCAGCAGAGATATAGGCCTGTAAGACTCTGGCAGGTGTGCTTGCTTGCCCGGTTTCAGAATGACTGTTATATTAGCCTGATTTAAGTGGCTGGGCATTTGTCTACGCGCAATCACCAAATTAAATACCTCCGAAATTATTTGTCCAATTTCCGGTCGGAGTATTTTGTAAAATTCATTACCGAGCCCATCAGGGCCTGGTGCCTTACCAAGTGGGCTTTGCTTTAATACCCAATCTACTTCATCTACTGTTATTGCAGCATTCAAAATCTTTAGATCAGCAGTATGCACTTTTGGCACATCAACACTCCCAAGATATGCTGCACTAGGCTTCACTATCTCGGTTTGTGGTTTATATAACTCTTCATAAAAGTGCTTAAAGATCTCTGCTATTTCGTTATCTTTATGTTTCAATTCTTTTTGCCTATTTACCAATGAGATTACTTTCCTGGAGCCCACCTGCTTATTTATTAATTTCGCCAAGAATTTCCCTCCCTTATTAGCAAATTTATACAGCTGATATTTATAAAACACTGCTGATTTCTGGGCCTGTTGTTGTAATAACTCATTAAGGGTTTGCTGCGCCTCTAATAACTGGGCCCGCATTTCTAACGTCTGACTATGGCCATATTGTCTCCTCAAAGATACCACCTTCTGTTCCCACCTTAGCACCTCTCGCCTCCGCGCCTTCCTCTGGAAACTGTTATAGGCTATTATTTCCCCTCGGAGGACCGCTTTTGCGGCTTCCCAGAAGAGCACTGGATCTTCCCTATGTACTTCATTCTCCTTCTGATATTGTGCCCACCTATGCAGTAGTTGCGACTGAAATTTACTATCTCTATACAGGTAAGCAGGAAATCGCCATGAGAAGGTTCCCTGTGACTCTCTTTCCAACCTCAAGTCCACTGAGACCCAAGCATGGTCAGAAACCACTATTGGCCCAATCCTGGTCCCCATAACTTGTGTTAACAGCTCCCGTGCGATCAGTATGTAGTCAATGCGTGATAGCGTGGAGTGGGCTCTGGAAAAGTGAGTGTAATCTCGTTCTAACGGATTTAGGGTTCTCCATAAATCTACTATCTCCAGGGCCTCTTCCAGCATCCCCAGGCCCCTCTGGCTCCTGGACAGCTCTCGTCCCGTCGGATTAGATCTGTCTAATCTTGGCTCTCTTACCTCATTGAAGTCTCCCCCCAGTATGATAGGACCCTCTCCCATATCCTTCACTCTACGCAAGAGTTGTCTATAAAATGACTTCTCAAAGTTATTAGGCGCGTATATGTTACATAGCAATAAAGGCTGCCTCTCTATTTCTAGGGCCACCAGGACATATCGCCCTCTCTCATCCTTGATTAGTTTCTTAACTTTCACATGCAATCCCTTGCGTATCAGGATTATCACCCCACCTTTCCCATCTACTGCTGGGGACTCCATAATTTCACCCACCCACCAGCGCTTCAACTTTTCGTGCTCTTCTCGCGTTAAGTGTGTTTCTTGTAAGAAGGCTATTGTTGTTTTCTGGTCATTTAAGACTTTTAAGATTTTTTGTCTCTTTATTGGGGAATGTATACCCCCAACATTCCATGTCACAATCTTTATTTCTGACACTTCTCAGTAGTAGTTTGACCTTCCACCTTCCGCTTCCAACTTTTAACCACCCGAGAGATGTCCCAGCCTCCACCTCCCGAGCATTCCTCCCAGCATTCCTTCTCATACTCCCCATTTCTGCCGCTCCTCATCCGTTCCCAACACTCATGCATCTCATTCATCCACATTCGTCCCACCCTTCTATCCCCCCCTTGTCCATTCCCCTTATACCTACCCTTCCCTCCCTCCCCCTCTCCCCCCCCCCCCACCCCCTCTTTAACCCCTCTTACATACTTTACCCTAAACATGCCCTTAGGCATTACGACTTCCGTGTCCCCAGGAATAGGACACTCTCTTACTGCGCTAAGGGCTCCGGCCCTTTGGATGTCCTTATCACATTTTCAAATTTTATCATTAACTGAAAACTCATATGAGACTCAACTTCAAACCAGCACCAACATGTGCAATATCCATCTTGTAACCTTCTCCAGCCTTCTATTAGTATGAATTCAACACCAATCCGTCTGGCTCTGCTGGATCTGTTTCTTTCAGCCATTGTTCTCTCCTTGTTCTCTGCTCCCTGCTCTTGTTAACTTGTCAACATATTCTTCAGCCTCCCTCACTTTGTCAAAGTACACCACTTGTCCATTGTTTATCACCTTCAGTCGCGCTGGGTAAAGGAGGCTAAATTTGTATTTGAGACCAAACAGCTTAGTACAGATGGGCCCGAACTCTCTTCTTGCTGCAGAGACCTTCAGTGAATAGTCCTGGAAACATAAAACTTTCTTGCCTTGATACTGCAGCTGTTTCCCGGCTCTTAGGCTTTGTAAAATCTCTGTTTTATGTGCATAGTTCAAGATCTTTAGTATTTCTACCCGTGGCCTGTCTATATTTTCTCTCCGGGGCCCCAATCTGTGTGCTCTCTCAATTTTGAAATTACCAACGAGGTCTTGCTTCTCCACCGCTTCCGGCAGCCATTTTTCAAGGAACGTGCCTAGATTCCGTTCAGGCACACTTTCCGGCAATCCAACCAGCCTCAGGTTGTTCCGCCTCGAGCGGTTTTCTAGATCCTCCAGCCGCGACTCCACTTCTTCCAGTCTGCCGATTATTTTCGGGCGCTCCTCCACCACCTTCTGAATCTCCTCCTCCGCCTGTCCCAGTCGCTGCTGCGCCTCGTGGAGCTCCGTGACCAACGTAGCCTGCCTCTCCTCCATCCCGTCCAGCTTGTCCAGGATCAGTTGTAGTTTCTGCCCTACTGTTTGCTCCACCGCCGCCTTCACTTCTTCTGTAATTTCGGCGGCCCACAGTGAGCTGGGCGAGGGTGAGTCAGGGGCTCCTTTCTCCGCCATTTTGCTGTCTCCTGGGCGCGCTCGCTCTTTGGGCTCTTTCCGTCCCGTTTTCACCGCCATCGCCGCAGACCCTCCGTTTTCGGCCAGATTTCTGTACTGGATGTTTTTATTTCTGTAGTTGATCGTCTTGCTGTGGTTAAGGACGCTGTTTGCGAGCGCAGATTAATTAGTGTCCCGGAGCAGCTTCACCTTCCGTCTCGCTACTCCATTCCCCAACCGGAAGTCCCTGTTTCCCTTATGCGCTGGAAGCTATGTGGTGTTAAAGGCATACTGGGGCACATCTGATGGCCCTGTCCTAAGGCTAAAGTATTTTGGAAGAGCATTCAGTTTCAAATTCAATGTGTCATGGGGATCCACATCCCCTGGAATGCAAGGACATTTTTACTTAATAGAGCTATCCTGGACTTTACTATTTCCAAAATATCTCTGGTCTGACATTGTCTGAGGGCAGCCAAATTGGTGCTGGTTATAGCCTGGAAGGAAGCAGGTGATTACTACAAGGAATAAATCCTTGAGTAAGTGAGAACAAGTCTAGGGTCCACTCAAGGACAACATATGTTGACTTATTTAGTGGTTTTATTCATTTTTACTCCTTTGTCTGGGATAGTCATACACAGGTGCTTCTTGTGTTGTTGTGCAGGACACAGCTGGTTTTGACTTGTTTTTTTCCCTCTTTCCTTTCTTTTTCCCCTCTTAAACAAAAGTTTATCAAAAAGGAGAGATTGCTAGTGCTCCTTGACAATATGTCTTTAACTAGCCTGTTTGAGTTCTCATAAGCTGTAGTATTGGTATTATTATGCAATGTATTATGTAAAAATTTACTGTTCGTTTGCTTCATTTAATGGATATATTGTTCACTGTGTTTGTTTGCTTTCTTGTTGTACTCAATAAAGGACCCCTTGCAAATTTAAAAAAATAAAACAAAAAACTGTGCAGTGCAGAGAACAGAAAGTTCCTGCCAGGAGGACCTGCATAGCACCTGGGCTAGGACAAGCAGCCGGACAGAGTAAACAGGGAAGGATCCAACCCCTAATCATGGGCAAGACTCAGGAAGATGGTATAAGCCGCTACTGCACAAGTGCACTCTTTTTCTGCCCACACCTTCCACTATCACCGTAACAACTGTCTAGTGGCAATACTGCACCCTACTAAATCTAATAACTCTGGCCTGGGTCCGTCCTGTTCTGGGCAGTGTGGGGTCAGTGTGCTATGGTTGCCTTCTTTAAGCAAATGGGTCCTTTTCAAGAACAACAAGGTAATACCGGGCACCAGAGAGTAATCTGACAGCTGGGATTTGTCGAGCCCTGGCTTAAACCACTGTATCACGATCTTTGAAGACTTCCACAACCTCCAAAGAGCTTCCCTCCAGTAGAAAGCATATCAGTGAGCCCTTCCAGTATGTCGCCACCAGCTAGGAGAATCTGTATTCATCTATGGCTATTGTAGAGACTTTTGATGTCATTTCAAAAGCATCATATGCCAAGCTAATAAGATGCTTCTTGCACTCCTCATTGTGAACCAATAACAAACGGAATTCACATCGATCCTTTTGAAGGAGGCAGTCTGATTTGTTTTAATAATTAGGATTCTAAATTCATATGCCATAAGTAAGACTTTAAAGACTGTACTCCATTGACAGTGCTTTTAGTGAATCTAAAATTACGATGGTACTTCCATTTTTTTCCATCTCTAAAGGATCCACCTGTTAAAGCTATAAGTAGACATTCCCGCCCTTGCTAGTATTATTCTTCTTTGGATAGGTTTTGCAGATAAATATATCAAGAGATAACAATGGCTCCAAAATGCTACAGCTAGATTCTTGAAGGGAATTAACCTTAGCCAAAAGATAACACCAGTGTTGAAAGAACCACACAGGCTTCCCATTAAATTCTGCAGCCAGTTAAACTGACTATTTCTGCTCTTTAAATCTTTACTTGGGTAAGCAACAACTACCTGAATTGCATGTTTATTATACCTGGGAAGACAGATTAAATCCTCTTCAGATTGGCTACTTGACAATTCCATTTAAAGCCAAGCTCAAATGAACTACACTGGTCCATACTCTTTGAGGCTGTCTTCCAAAGGATCTCCAATTAACTACTGGCTTCTTAACAAGTGTTTGGCAGTCCTCAGTTGTGTTAAACGTTAGTCACCTTGGAGCTATCGAACAGATTTCTAGCCACAATCCAGTTGATATTCAGTCCATGGGAGGGAGGCTGGCTAGCTAAGTCCTGCGATCGGCACTGAGCTGGATATTCAATGCTGGGCCATTTCCGGTGACCAGCACTGAATATCTAGGGTTTTTTCGGACGTTTTAAACTTAGCTGGCCAGATCACGTGATGTTTGGCTAGAAAGAGGTTCTCACTGAGTTGAGCTCCTGGAGCCCCCTACTGAATATCTACCCACACGCTAGTTTGTTTACTTTTATTTTGTGGGCCCACTCGGATGGGACTTTCAATGTTTTACACATACTCTTTACTAGAGCTGGGTGCGAGTCATTGGGCTGTGGATTTTGTACGCACGATGCTCATCTGTGAGGCAATCCTGAGTTATTTATCCCAGTAGAGGAACCTGCTTTGCTTCTTGCTGCAGAGGTGGTTGCTCTGTGGGGCAGAGAAGACTACATTGAAAGTAGCCCCCTTTAAACATTTTTTTTTTGCGTGTGGGTCGGGGGATGGAGTTCGCGTGTTCTCACTTTGTGGAAGGTATGTGGGGAATTCTAAGGTGATGGGGTAGGCGGGTGGGAAGGGGAGAGGGGGGTTTGTTGGCTGAAGTTGTGGGATGTGTGTGTGAGGTACTTTTGGGTTTGTTTTGTGAGGGTAACTAGAGTGCTTTTAGAGGCATCTGGTGGGCGGAGGGGGAGGTGTCCCTCCTTGTTTTTTGGGCAGCAATTTTTTGTAACGACTGTGTGTGATTTTTGGATCTCTGGGATCACTTAAGATAGTTTCTTGGAATGAAGGGGGATTTCCTCCCCTATAAAAAGAACCAAGGTGTTGTAGGCTTTGCAGAGACATAAAGCAGATATATCATTTATACAGGAAACACATTTATCTTCGGGGGAACATGCTAAATTCAAAAGAGGATGGGTTGGTTCTTTGGTAGAAGCCCCTGCAGTAGGTCGCAAAGCGGGAGTGATGATTCTCTTCCGGAAGGGGATGCAGATTCTGATCAAATCTACGGTAGTAGGTCCGGAGGACAGATATATCTTGACATTGGTGGAGATAGCGGGTCGCTCCCTAGTGCTTTGTAATGTATATGGCCCCAAATGTCTTTGATAAGGACTTTTTTCAAGGGCTGATTGCTAAATTGACCCCTTTTAGTGGTGGAAATATAATTCTTGGGGGAGATTTTAATTTGGTGTTTGACCCTTCTGTTGATAGGTTGGGCTCTGGTGTGGGGAGTTCCAAGGGGGGGGGGGTGTCATGGGGCCTTGTCGCTGCTCTGCAATGCTCTAGATTTAGTGGATGTATGGCGTGTCCTGCACTCTTCGGAAAGAGATTTTACTCATCTTTCTAGAGCCCGTGCTTCTCAATCTCGTATAGACTATCTTTTGGTCTCGGGTCCCCTTTTTTCTTGGGTCTCTCAGGCGGAAATTGGCCCTTAAGCGGTGTCAGACCATGCCCTCATTTGGTTAATGCTAGATTGTCCCTCAAGTGGAGGGGGAGGTCACTTCTGGAGGTACCCTTTAGATTTGGTAGGAGATCACAAGTTCCAGGCTTATTTGTCCGAGCGATGGAATGATTATGAATTTCATAATGGTATTCATCAACAGCAGCCTGCTCTTTTTTGGGAAACGGCAAAAGCTGTGCTGCAGGAAGATATTATCTCTTATCGAGTAAGAGCCGGAAGCTTAGGGATAAAGAAATTCTTCGTCTGGAGAAAATGGTTAGGAGCCATAGAATTAAGTATGGAGGTTCTCCCAGTGATGCGCAAAGAGAGGCTTTGTTGGTGGCTCAAAAGGAGTTGAATGAATTGCTACATCAAAGGGCAGTTAAGTCCCAATTATATTACAAATTTCAATTATTTTGCTATGGTAATAAAGCTGGGCAATTGATGGCCCGTATGGTCAGGAGGAAGGGCGGGTTCTCTCGGATTCTTCAGGTGAAGGCCTTGGATGGTAAAATGCTACATTTGGATAGAGAGAGAGCTGATCGTTTTCGCCAGTTCTATGAGACTCTATATGCAACTCCAGATGAGGATGGGTTAGACAGTGACTTGTATTTAGATAATCTAGTGGTGCCCAGGCTTTCTTCCCAGCAGTTGAGTGTTTTGAATAAGCCATTTACGGAAGGAGACCTTAGGTTAACTCTGCAGCAGAGCGCTTCTCATAAAACGCCGGGTCTGGATGGATATCACACAGAATTCTACAAACAGTTTTCTGAACGGGTTAAGGTGCCGTTATTGACTTTGTTCAATTCAATGGTGACGGAGCAGACCATTCCAGAGACTTTCAAATTGGCCCAGATAGTTGTGATACCTAAAGAGGGGAAAATTTAGAAGACCTAGGCTTCTATAGGCCTATTTCCCTCCTTAATGTTGATGTTAAATTATATGCAAAGATCTTAGCAAATAGACTGGTGGATGGGGCTCAGGTGGGATTTGTGAGAGGACGGACAGCAGTTAAGAATATTCATTCCATCTTGACATCATTGGAGGTGGTGGCTCAGAGAAGTTTGTCTTCCCTTTTAGTTAGTTTTGACGCAGAAAAAGCGTTTGATCGGGAGAGATGGTCATATCTGTTCGCTGCTTTGCGGCATTATGGCTTTGAAGGATTTTTCTTGGATGCAGTACGCGCTCTTTATTCAGAGCCCCAGGCTAGTGTGTGGGTAAATGGGGTATGTTCGCAAAGGTTTCGGATTTTTCGGGGTACGAGACAGGGATGTCCACTGTCTCCTCTTTGTTTGTGTTATCATTGTATCCCCTGGTTAGGGAGATAGCTCTTCATCCGGACATTACGGGAGTGCTTGTAGGTTCCTCAAAGTTTATATTGTCGGCCTTTGCAGACGATCTGCTGGTACATCTCACGAACCCCCTTAAATCACTGCCTGCGTTGTTGGAGCTTTTTCAGGAGTTTGGAGACTTTGCTGGTTTTAAGCTTAATTACTCTACGTCCCTGGCATTGGCCTCTAGGGATGACATAAGACAGAAGTGGGGGTCGGGTTTTCCTCTTCAATGGGCCAAAGGTTCTTTTCTTTATTTTGGCCTTTGGTTGTCCATGAAATTGTCGGACTTATATCATCTAAATGTTACGCGATTACTATGGGCCACGGAGACGAGACTGCGTGCATGGGTGTCTGCTTCTTATGCTATATGGTTGAATACAGCTGTTTCGTATGGTGGAATTCCCTAGATGGCTACATTTGCTACAGCTACTGCCCTTTTATATTTATCAGTGAGATCTTAATTTGCTGTTCAGTTTGCTAAGGCGTTTTTGTTGGGGAGGGAAGAAGGATAAGCTCCCGCTGTCTTTGCTAATGGGTTCATGGAGTGAGGGGGGGATTGGGTTTGCCGGATTTAAGGCAATATAATCGGGCATGTCTTCTGCGTCATCTGGGTGATTGGTTTTTTGACAGGAAGGATTATATGCCTCGGCAACTGGAGAGTCAATACTTCGCCCCCTGTCATTTCTATTTTTTGCTGCAGGCGCCGAGCCCTGTGGTCCCGGTCCACTTGCGCACTAGTCTGCTCTTATCTTCTCTATGGGTGCTTTGGAAGGATATGGTGCGGTCTTGCGGATTAGACTTATGTATGTCAGATTTGTTGCCAATTTGTGGGAATCTGTGGTTTAAACCTGGGAATGATAATATTACTTTCCGGTGTTGGGCACAGATGTGTATAACTCCCTTGGAACATGTTTTGAATTTGCAAGGTTCATTGTTGAACCTGGGAGCCTTGGGTATTGGATATGAGATTAATAACATTTTCGCTTATAATCAACTGGCGCATTATGTCAATTCTTTAGAGGCTGCTGCCTTGCGTTCTTGACATAGTCATCAAGTGAGACAGTTTTTTCAGTTGGTGCGGGGAGATCGGCTGTCGGTCTTGGACCATTATAAAGCCCTGGGGACATTGCCTTTTTGTAAAGACCAGGAGTTGATTAGACAGCGTTGGGTCCGAGATTTATCAAGACCCAACCTCTCCTTAGATTTTAATGTTTTGACTTCTCAAATTCCTCAGATGGCAATGCCAGTTTGCGGGAACGTCAATACCACATTCTTCATAGAGCGTATCTTACGAAGGATCAGATTATCAAAATGGGGGGGGGGGGGGGGGGGGGGGGAGACACTTTTTTGTGTGGGAAGTGTGGAAGGGCGCTGGGTTCCTTTTTTCATTGTTTATGGGATTGTTTTAGGGTGCAGAATTTTTGGGCCTTTATTCTTCGCTATCTGATGTTCCTATTAGGTTCTAGGATTTTGTGCACTCCCTCTGGAATTCTCCTAGAAAAGTATGAGCTTTTTGCATTGCAGGGTGGCCCGGCCAGTAAACTAATTCGTAAGGCTTACTTGATCGGAAAGAGACTCATTTTGAGTCAATGGGTTAGCGACTCCCCCCCCCTGGACTTCTGGCATTGGAGGAATAAAGTACACGAGCTCATGCTTTTTGAGCGTCGGGGAGTGTGGGGATCTCCTAAGTGATAGAAGCAACTCCTTGACATTTGGGGTCCATATATACAAACATTGCACACTCAGGGCAGAAGTTTAGTGGTTAATTCTCTTTGATAGTGGGAGCTTGATTGTCTTTTGGGTATGGCTGTGCTCTCTGAAGTTACCTCTCTATAGGATTCGAAGGGTGAGCTTGTGGGATGGGGAGGGATGTGTTGAGGAGTTCAGTTACATTTCTAGTTGGTGCATATTTGCCACTTGAGAGGGGTTTTTTTTCCTCTTCCCTCTTGGTAGTTGGCGTGTTAGAGATGCCTTTTTATCTGCGGTCAGTAGATGCACGGCAGTTTAGCCTTGGGTTTAGATATGGGGGATGGAGCGGGGTCGGGGGAGAAGGGAGTTGTCAACCATTTGTTGGGGGATGTTTATGTGAGGTATGTTCTTTGGGGTTTGGCCTTACTTTGCTTCTGATGGTGGATGGTGTGTATGTGAGTACCACTATTTTATCCTTCCGGAATTTGGGATGTGTTAACTAGTAAAGGGGGGGGGGTGGCTAAATGGTCAAAAGTGTGATGACAGTTGCTACTTTTTGTATAGTCTTTCTCTTTGTATGAGTGCATTCTTTGAATTGTCATCAAGAAACTGTTGGAACATAACATGAGAGGGAGGGTCGGGTTACAGGATTGGGTATAGGGGGAGGAGGAAACTGTTCTAAATATTTGATGATGTAATTATTATCTTATTCATACTCAGATGGTCTTGTTAACCATGTTTTTTTTTCTGTATATTGAATGTGGTGATTATTTTGCTGAATCATCAATAAAAATTGTTGAAACATAAACTTAGCTGGCCAAATTAATATTCAGTGCTGGCCGGTTAAGTTTATAAGTGGCCAAAGATAGGACTGCTATTTAGGCAATCCTATTTGGCCGCTAAACTTAGCTGATAGGTTGAATATTCACGACTAGCCGATTATATTGTGTGATATAGCCAGTTAGTCACTATGCGCTAAGCAGTAATATTCAGCAGAGATAACCGGCTATCTTGCACTGAATATTAACGCTTAGTCAGTTAAGTGCAAATTAACTGGCCAGGAGCTGTTCCTGGTCAGTTAAATGGCGCTGAATATCAGCCGGTACTTATTTCTTGCTATTAATCCAATAGTTAAGATCTTGGCAGGACAATCTTGACTGATAGTTTTTCTGGACAATTTTGGAATTGCATAGATAAAAATTCAATTGACTGATTAACCTGACCAGTGCCAACAAGAGTCATATGTAACCAGTGGTGTGCTGGAGCCGGCTCGCACCGGCTCGCAAGAGCCGCTTGTTAAATTTTGACAGCTCTTGCGAGCCGGTTGTTGTTGGGGGCGAGCCGGCTCCATTGCGGGAGGCAAGCATAGCAGGAGGGCGCCATCACTGGCCATGCTTACCTCCCCTGCCGCTCCGAAGCATGTACAACCATGTCCTTCGCCCCCTCCGTCTTTTTTGAATTACCTCCGTCGAAGCGCCGCCATTTAAAGCCCTGCTGCGTGCTGGCTGGCCGTCTCCAGGCTTCCCCTGCTTGATTCGGATGATGTTCGTGCCTTAGTCCCACCTTCATTCTGACGTCATTTCCTTTTTCGCGAAGGCGGGACTAAGGCACGAACATCATTATACAGAATCAAGCAGGGGAAGCCTGGAGACGGCCAGCCAGCACGCAGCAGGGCTTTAAATGGCGGCGCTCGACGGAGGTAATTCAAAAAAGACGGAGGGGAGGGTGGGAGCGAAGGAGCGGCAGGGGAGGGAGGATAATCGCTGGATGGGTAGAGGGGGGCAGGGAAGAGACTTGCTGGGCATGGATGGGCAGAGGGGGGCAGGGGAAAGAATTGCTGGCCATGGATGGGCAGAGGGGGGCAGGGGAGAGATTTGCTGGGCATGGATGGGCAGAGGGGGGCAGGGGAGAGATTTGCTGGCCATGGATGGGCAGAGGGGGGCAGGGGAGAGATTTGCTGGCCATGGATGGGCAGAGGGAGGCAGGGGAGAGAATTCCTGGGCATGGATGGGCAGAGGGAGGCAGGGGAGAGATTTGCTGGCCATGGATGGGCAGAGGGAGGCAGGGGAGAGAATTCCTGGGCATGGATGGGCAGAGGGAGGCAGGGGAGAGATTTGCTGGCCATGGATGGGCAGGGGAGAGAATTGCTGGGCATGGATGGGCAGAGGGGGGCAGGGGAGAGAATTGCTGGGCATGGATGGGCAGAGGGGGGCAGGGGAGAGAACTGCTGGCCATGGATGGGCAGAGGGAGGCAGGGGAGAGAATTCCTGGGCATGGATGGGCAGAGGGAGGCAGGGGAGAGATTTGCTGGCCATGGATGGGCAGGGGAGAGAATTGCTGGGCATGGATGGGCAGAGGGGGGCATGGGAGAGAATTGCTGGGCATGGATGGGCAGAGGGGGGCAGGGGAGAGAACTGCTGGCCATGGATGGGCAGAGGGGGGCAGGGGAGAGATTTGCTGGCCATGGATGGGCAGAGGGAGGCAGGGGAGAGAATTCCTGGGCATGGATGGGCAGAGGGAGGCAGGGGAGAGATTTGCTGGCCATGGATGGGCAGGGGAGAGAATTTCTGGGCATGGATGGGCAGAGGGGGGCATGGGAGAGAATTGCTGGGCATGGATGGGCAGAGGGGGGCAGGGGAGAGAACTGCTGGCCATGGATGGGCAGAGGGAGGCAGGGGAGAGATTTGCTGGCCATGGATGGGCAGAGGGAAGCAGGGGAGAGAATTGCTGGGCATGAATGGGCAGAGGAGAGAATTGCTGGGCAGAGGGGGCAGGGGAGAGAAGAGAATTGCTGGGTATGGATGGATAGAGAGGGGCAGGGGAGAGAGGAGAGTTTCAGGACATGGATGGCAGGGAGAGCAAGAGAAATTCTGGACATGGATGGAGGGGAGGGAAGGGAGAGAGAAGAAATGCTGGACATGGAGGGAAGATAGAGGAAGGAGATTAGATGAGGGAAAAGGAAGTGAGGAGAGAAACTGCACATGGATGGAGAAAATAGGCAGAAGCTGGATCCACTGTACAGTCAGGTATGCGGAGGACCAGAAATGAAGAAGAAAGGAGGAAAGAAAAGAAATAAATGGAAAGGAAGCCCTGGAAACGGAGTCAAGGGAACAGATAGAGAGCAGCAGAATCAGATACTGGACCAGCATGATCAGAGAAACAAAGTCACCAGACAACAAAGGTAGAAAAAAAATAATTTTATTTTCATTATAGTGTTTAGAATATGTCCACTTTGAGAATGAGGTGCTGAACGTTAAAAGTTTATGTTTATTTACTTATTTATGGCATTTTATCCCATATTAAACATGAATTAGATTGGAACCTGGGATCATTTAATTTTTTTTCCTGGAGAGAGTAATGTGTTGGCCGCTGCCCCCCCCCCCCCCCCCCCCCCCGGGTATAGCCAGCTCTGCAATTGTTTTTTGGGGGGGGCACAGAGGTGGATGGGGGGCGCAGGGGTGGACGGGGGGCGCAGGGGTGGACGGGGGGGCGCAGAGGTGGATGGGGGGGGCGCCGAGGTGGACGGGGGGGGCGCCGAGGTGGACCGGGGAGAGAGCCTGTTGTTAAAAATTTACCAGCACACCACTGTATGTAACATAATAGAATACTCACCATACTGAGTTAGACCAAAGGTCCATGAAGCCCAGTATCCTGTTTTTTAATACTGGCCAATCCAGTTCACAAGTATCTGGAATTACTGATACAACAACTGAAATCCTGATGGTGCTGTCATACCTCTTCTACGAGTTCAGTCTCTCCTTCAATTTTCTGGAGCATTTCTCGTCTTACAGAGATTTCCTTATCCAGGCGATTGGACTCCAGCATCATGTTTTGAAGTTTTTCCTAAAATAAGGCAAATATAAGTGCTCTAATACAACAGAAACACAAAGCACAGGCAGCTAAGAAGAATTCAGTATCATAGTGTTGAGAAAAGAAGAAAAGAGGGGGCACATTGTCAGCAGAGAAGAGCTATGACGACTCATATTCACAAAACAGCTGTTACTACATAAGTCAGCACGAAACAAAATGCAAGCTGGATAGAGGCTGTAGTCTCTCTTTAAAAACTGAAGCTATTGCAGGTTCTGACTCAGTGTCTCCTGAGTAAGAGACTGATAAATCATTTTTCATTCCCTGAAGCCACTCCAAATGAAGCTGCAGTTAGCTTCAATACTAGTACTGTGCTACCTCTACAAGTCATAAGATATTTTTCAAAAAGTAAAAATTTCTGATTATAGGTTCAGATCACGGCTATATGTAGAGTGTTCTGAAACGGTTTAAAACTCCCTAGAATCTTTAATTTAGCATGATTTATACTAAAAATATGAGTACACCATAGATAACACTATTGAGTAATTAGCTCCGACACAAAGGATATATTATAAATAGGGCTGCATTTTGGTTAAAATTTTTAATCATAATTGCGTGATTAAAAATGTTTAATTGTGATTAATCTCATGATTAAAGGACCAATAACTTCTATCCAACCCCAGGCCCAAAATCTCTC
Organism: Microcaecilia unicolor; assembly: GCF_901765095.1. NCBI lineage: Eukaryota > Metazoa > Chordata > Amphibia > Gymnophiona > Siphonopidae > Microcaecilia > Microcaecilia unicolor. The sequence goes on along the minus strand of NC_044035.1, from coordinate 169,616,490 downwards.
CCCTCCCTCCTCTTCCAGTTCCATTATTTCTCCCTCTCTCTTTCTTCCCTCCCATCTGTTCCTCCCACTTGGAGTCCAACACCTCTTCCTTTCCCCCTCCACTCCCAGGTCCATTATCTCTCCCTCCTTCGCTCTATCATTGGCCCCCCTCCAATCTCAGGCCCATTATCTCCCTCTTTCTTCCTTCCCTCCCTCCACCCCTCAACATCTACTCTCCCTCTCTCTTCCCTCCCTCCAGCTGTTCAGCATATCTCTATCCCTTCCCTCCAGTCCCAGGGCCATTATCTGTCTCTACATCATTCTCTCTTTCCCAATGAACAGCATCTCCACCCCCCACCCTCCAGTGTACAGCATCTCCCTCCTTCTTCTTCACCCCAGGTTCATTATCTCTTTTTCCATTCTTCTGTCCCTATTGGCCAGCATCTCTCTCCCTCCCCTCCAACCCCAAGTCCATTATCTTTATTCATCCTTCCTTCTTTCCCTCCCTACCTGTTCAGCATCTCTCTCTTTTTCCATCCCCTTCCTCACCAATGAAAGGTCCAGAATCTGTCCCTCCCTGCAGTTTGACAGTTCCCCCCTATCTCAATTCCCCCCCCCCCCCCCCACCATGTACCTTAAATCTAGTCTTCTCTTGGTCCCTGGCAGTAGTAGCAATACTCATACACTGCTTGCAGCCTGCCCTAGGCCTTTCCCTCTGACTCAGCCTGCTCCTGCGGAAACAGGGAGAGCAGGTAAACTGCCTAACCACGGGCATGGCGGGGAGGGAGACATGTTGGACCATGCTTCAGGGAGCAGGAGGAAGAAGGGACGGAAATGCTAGGGGAAGACTGTGCAGCATGATTATTAACCATGATTAATTTTTTTAAATTGCAACTAATATATAACGTGGTAATTGCGACAATAACCGTGCTTAATGGGCTGCCATAATTTTCTTTTTAGTTTTCTTTTTTATTGTTTTATTGAGATCAGTGAAAAGGTGCAAACACAACAACTTATTCAATTACACAATATAACAGAAAAAAAGTCTAGCCTTTGTGATCTCACCCTCCTCCCTCTTTACTCAACCCTCCTCTCTTCCCCCCATGGTAACAGCAAAAATATGTGCTGGGATAGCAATTATGTTTACAATAAAATTTCAGGATGATATGTCTATCATTTAGTCAAGGCTCTTGTTTGGTATTCTTTCCATTTTGTATAGGGTCCCAAACTTTGTGAAAGGCTGTAATGTGTCCTTTTTTTTGAGCTGTCAATTCAGACATCAAGCAAATAAATTTAAGTTTACAGAGAACTGTATCTTTTGCTAGAGTGTTAATAGTTTCCAGTGTTGTGCTAGCAGCAACTTGCCAGAAATAAAGAATTGTGCTGCCAGTTTATGTGTGTCATTCCTTGCATTAGGTGGTTTAAACTGCAACAAATAATCCGCAGTGCAAGGATAGAAGACTTTGTTTCAATTGATTCAATAATTCTTGCCAGAAAATTCACACTTTAGGACATGTTCACCATTATAGTGTACAGCGCTGCGTACGTCTAGTAGCGCTATAGAAATGATAAGTAGTAGTAGTATATATGGTAGAAATCTCTTTGTCCCCCACACTGTCACCAACGAAGAGTCAATCCTGTTTTATTTATATGACGTACTGGGGCAGTGGTTCCTAAACCTGGTCCTAGAGGCATCCCAGCCAGTCAGGTTTTTAGGATATCCGAAATACTCATGAGAGAGATCTGCATGCACTGCTGCATGCAAACCTCTCTCATGAATATTCATTGTGGATATCCTGTTAGGAACTGGGCAACATTCTGGGGAAGGGGGAGCCTATTCCGAAAGGATGGGCTCCACCTTAACCAGGGTGGGACCAGGCTCCTGGAATCAGCATTTAAAAAGGAGATAGAGCAGCTTTTAAACTAGAAATGGGGGGAAGGCCGACAGTCGCTCAAAAGCGCATGGTTCGGGATAAGGTATCTTTCATAGGGTATCCTGATAGTGAGGTTGCAAAAGAGAGACTGTAGTAGATCAGGTGTCCCTAAATAAAAATAAAAATCAGACAAAAGATTGCAAATTAGTACTGTCAAGTACTAAGCATGATGTAAATAGGAGCAACAAACACAGTTTGAAATGTCTATATGCGAATGCCAGGAGCTTAAGAAATAAGATGGGAGAGTTAGAATATATTGCACTAAATTAAAAATTAGATATAATAGGCATCTCTGAGACCTGGTGGAAGGAGGATAACCAGTGGGACACTGTCATACCGGGGTACAAATTATATCATAGTGATAGGTGGATCGAATTTGTGGAGGGGTAGCATTGTATATTAACGAGAGCCTTGAATCAAATAGATTGAAAATTCTGCAGGAAGCAAAACACTTCTTGGAATCACTGTGGATTGAAATTCCATGTGTAAAGGGGAAAAGGATAATGATAGGAGTGTACTACCGTCCGCCTGGCCAGGATGAACAGACGGATGCAGAAATGTTAAAGGAAATTGGGGACGCAAACAAACTGGGCAACACAATAATAATGGGTGATTTCAATTACCCTGATATTGACTGGGTAAATGTAACATCGGGACATGCTAGGGAGTTAAAATTCCTCGATGAAATCAAGGACAGCTTTATGGAGCAGCTGGTACAGGAACTGACGAGAGAAGGAAAAATTCTAGACCTAGTCCTTAGTGGAGCGCATGATCTGGTGCGGGAGGTAATGGTGCTGGGGCCGCTTGATAACAGTGATCATAATATGATCGGATTTGATATTAGCTTTGAAGTAAGTATATATAGGAAATCAAGTACGTTAGCATTTAACTTTAAGAAAGGAGACTATGATAAAATGAGAAGAACGGTGAAAAGAAAACTTAGAGGAGCGACTGCGAGAGTCAAAAATTTACATCAGGCGTGGATGCTGTTCAAAAACACCATCCTGGAAGCCCAGGCCAAATATATTCTGCGTATTAAAAAAGGAGGCCGGAAGACCAAACGATAGCCGGCGTGGTTAAATAGTGAGGTGAAGGAAGAGCTAAAAGAAAATCCTTCAGAAAATGGAAGAAGGAACTGACTGAAAAAAATAAGACACATCATAAGGAATGTCAAGTCAAATGCAAAGCACTGATAAGGAACGCTAAGAGGAAATTCGAAAAAAAGATTGCACTGGGGGCAAAAACACATAGTAAAAATTTTTTTAGGTATATTAAAAGCAGGAAGCCAGCAAAAGAATCAGTTGGACTGCTAGACGACCGAGGAGTAAAAGGGACGATCAGGGAAGACAAAGCCGTAGCGGAGAGATTAAATGAATTCTTTGCTTTGGTCTTCACCGAGGAAGATTTGGGTGGGATACCGGTGCCGGAAATGGTATTTGAAGCTGACAAATTGGAGAAACTTAATGAATTCTCTGTAAACATGGAGGATGTAATGAGCCAGTTCTACAAACTGAAGAGTAGCAAATCTCCTGGACCGGATGGTTTTCATCCCAGAATACTGATAGAACTGAAAAATGAGCTTGCGGAGCTATTGTTAGAAATATGTAATTTATCCTTAAAATCAAGCGTGGTACCGGAAGATTGGAGGGTGGCCAATGTAACGCTGATTTTTAAAAAGGTTCCAGAGGAGATCCGGGAAATTATAGACCGGTGAGTCTGACGTCAGTGCCGGGCAAAATGGTAGAGACTATTATTAAGAACAAAATTACAGAGCATATTCAAAAGCATGGATTAATGAGACAAAGTCAACATGGATTTAGTGAAGGGAAATCTTGCCTCACCAATCTATTACATTTCCTTGAAGGGGTGAACAAACATGTGGATAAAGGTGAGCCAGTTGATATTGTGTATTTGGATTTTCAGAAGGCGTTTGACAAAGTACCTCATGAAATACTCCAGAAGAAATTGGAGAGTCATGGGATAGGAGGTAGTGTTCTATTGTGGATTAAAAACTGGTTAAAAGATAGAAAACAAGAGCGTAGGGTTAAATGGTCAGTATTCTCAAGGGAGAAGGGTAGTTAGTGGGGTTCCCCAGGGCTCTGTGCTGGGACCACTGCTTTTTAACATATTTATAAATGACCTAGAGATGGGAGTAACTAGTGAGGTAATTAAATTTGCTGATGACACAAAGTTATTCAAAGTCGTTAAATCGCGGGAGGATTGTGAAAAATTACAAGAGGAACTTATGAGACTGGGAGTCTGGGTGTCTAAATGGCAGAAGACGTTTAATGTGAGCAAGTGCAAAGTGATGCATGTGGGAAAGAGGAACCCGAATTATAGCTATGTCATGCAAGGTTCCACGTTAGGAGTCACGGACCAAGAAAGGGATCTAGGTGTCGTCGTTGAAGATACGTTGAAGCCTTCTGCTCAGTGTGCTGCTGCGGCCAAGAAAGCAAATAGAATGTTAGGTATTATTAGGAAAGGAATGGAAAACAAAAATGAGTATATTATAATGCCTTTGTATCGCTCCATGGTGCGACCGCACCTCGAATATTGTGTTCAATTCTGGTCGCTGCATCTCAAAAACGATATAGTGGAATTAGAAAAGGTGCAGAGAAGGGCGACGAAAATGATAAAGGGGATGGGACAACTTCCCTGTGAGGAAAGGCTAAAGCAGCTAGGGCTCTTCAGCTTGGAGAAAAGGTGGCTGAGGGGAGATAGGATAGAGGTGTATAAAATAATGTGGAGTTGAACGGGTAGATGTGAAGCGTCTGTTCACGCTTTCCAAAAATACTAGGACTAGGGGGCATGTGATGAAGCTACAATGTAGTAAATTTAAAACGAATCGGAGAAACTTTTTCTTCACTCAACGTGTAATTAAACTCTAGAATTCGTTGCCAGAGAATGTGATAAAGGCAGTTAGCTTAGCGGAGTTTAAAAAAAGGTTTGGATGGCTTCCTAAAGGAAAAGTCCATAGACCGTTATTAAATGGACTTGGGGAAAATCCACTATTTCTGGGTTAAGCAGTATAAAATGTTTTGTACATTTTTGGGATCTTGCCGGGTATTTGTGACCTGGATTGGCTACTGTTGGAAACAGGATGCTGGGCTTGATGGACCTTTGGTCTTTCCCAGTATGGCAATACTTATGTACTTATGGGGTGCCTCCAGGACCAGATTTGGGAACCACAGTACTGGGGTGTAATACCCCATATATACATAATTTTGTAACCATGTTCCATCATGTTACTGGATATAGAAAGTTTTAGGAAAAACAGAAATACTTTTTTCCACCTACTGAATTCATATGTATTGCCCATATCATTTTCCCATACAGTCGTGTAGCGTAGTATAGGAGTAGTTCAAAACAATAACGCTTGATAAAGTCTGGAAACACTGCTCCGGCCACAGACAGAATTCAATACTCATTCGATGACTTGTTTCTTCTAAGTTCAATTCTCCACTTGCCTTGCACAATCGATAAGCTCTGATCTGTCTATAATTAAAAGTATCTCTCTGTGGTAAGCCATATTCTTCCACCAAGTCCTTAAAAGGAAGCCCTTATTCCTCCCAGATCTGTCCCAGTGCCCGTGGAGGAGCATAATCGAAAGGGACGCCCAAGTTTTGTTGAGGACGTCCTTGCAAAACATTCCGATGGAGGGGCGGGGAAACCTATATTATCGAAACAAAATGGACATCCATCTTTCGTTTTGATAATACGGTCGGGGACGCCCAAATCTTGAAATTTTGGTCGTCCTTAGAGATGGTCGTCCCTAGACTTGGTCGTTTCTGATTTTCGGCGATAATAGAAACCAAGGATGCCCATCTCAGAAACGACCAAATGCAAGCCCTTTGGTCGTGGGAGGAGCCAGCATTTCTAGTGCACTGGTCCCCCTGACATGCCAGGACACCAACAGGGCACCCTAGGGGGCACTGCAGTGGAATTCAGAAATTGCTCCCAGGTACATAGCTCCCTTACCTTGTGTGCTGAGCCTCCCAACCCCCCCCCCCCCCCAAAACCCACTACCCCCAACTGTACACAACTACCATAGCCCTTACGGTGAAGGGGGGCACCTAGATGTGGGTACAGTGGGTTTGTGGTGGGTTTTGGAGGGCTCGCTGTTTCCTCCACAAACGTAACAGGTGTGGGGGGGGGGGGGGGGCCTGGGTCCGCCTGCCTGAAGTGCACCCACTAAAACTGCTCCAGGGACCTGCATACTGCTGTCATGGACCTGAGTATGACATCTGAGGCTGGCAAAAAATATTTTGAAAGATATTTTTTAAGGGTGGGAGGGGGTTAGTGACCACTTGGGGAGTAAGGGGAGGTCATCCCCGATTCTCTCCGGTGGTCATCTGGTCATTTCAGGCACCTTTTTGTGCCTTGGTTGTAAGAACAACACGACCAGGTAAAGTCGTCCAAGTGCTCGTCAGGGACGCCGTTTTTTTTTCCATTATGGGTCGAGGACGTCCATGTGTTAGGCACGCCCAAGTCCTGTCTTCGCTACGCCGCCAATACGCCCCCTTGAACTTTGGCCGTCCCTGCGACGGAAAGCAGTTGTGGACGTCGATTATACTGATTTGGACGACCCTGGGAGGACGCCCATCTTCCGATTTGTGTCTTTTGAAAATGAGCCTGATAGCGAGTTAAATGCCCATCATTTATAGACATTGTCCAACCTGCCTGTCACCAAGTAAGGTGAATGCATAATAGAGGCTACCTGGGGGGGGGGGGGGGGGGGGTTGGCCGGCGACCACTGGACCACCAGGGACCATTTTCTGGGGGTTTGGAGGGGTTGGAGACCCACCAGATCTCCAGCCCTCCCTGAACCTGGGGGGGAGGGGATCATCGGGGGGACCGGAAGTCTGCTGGACCTCCAGCCCCCGTTGCTCGGGGCAGGGGTAGTCAGGGCCTGGTGGCCCCATGGACCTCCAGCCCCTGTGTTTGACAGGTTTGGGCTTTTGACATCTGCCTCTATGTTAGAGCAGGAGAAAGCAAACCAGGTGTGGGGAGTGAGGCAATCAGGCTCATGCTGGGAATACCCAGCACACACACACACAGAATAAGCAAGCACAAGGAGAAAGGCTAAACTCCAAAGTGAACGTAAGCGCAGGCTGGCTTCAGAAAAGCAATCAGAGCAATCAACGCCAAAGCAATGATTGCAGGGGAAAGGCAGGCTTAAATGGATCAGGCTTCTGACATCTGCTGGCTCAGCCCCTGACAAGCCAATCAGGAGTGAGTCCCAAACATTCCCCTGCCTATCCAGCAGAATTATCGCAGGATGTACATCAATTAAAGGTTTAACCCCATGATTGATCACAATTAAAAATTTTAATCGCTCGCTTGATTGTATAAAGTGTCTCCCTCACATTTTCATCTGTATAGTGCAAAATATAGACTGTAGATGTAAATTCTCAAAACTTACATACTTTACTTCAGTTACTAAACTGAAAATAAAATTGTTTCTCTTACATTTGTTGTCCAGTGATTTTATTTTTCTAATCATCATATTCCCTGTCTCTGGTTCTGTTTCTCTGTCTGTGCTCTGAACTCTAACTTCAGGGCCTCCTCTCTCCTCACTATTTCTTTTCTCTCCTCCTCTCTTCTTCACTTCTTCCCCTGCAGTTTTTTTCTCTTCAGCTGCCCTGCGTTCTCTCCTACCCCCCCCCCCCCAAAAGCACTGACAGACTTTTCTTTCCCACCAACTTGCGACTCTCTCCCATACTCTTCCTCCTTCCTGCATATATTTTTCTCTCTTACCACTGATCCCCTCCCTCCTCGATGCTTCTGCAACTTGTTCTCTCCTACCCCTGCCGCCGCCGCCGCTGCTGCACACCAGCAGCCTTTTCTCTCCTGCCACCTCATGTTCTCTGGCATTTCATTCCCCACTCTGCGCGGCCCTCCGAACTTCGCCTTGCACACAAGGCAGCATTAAGCACACACCACTCCACTCCTCTGTAACCGGAGCTCTCTCTCTCTAGCGTCCAACTCCTGCAGCAGGATACAGGAAGTTTCATCAGAGGAGACAGAACGCTAGAGAGGGAGGGCTCCATTTACAGAGGAGCAGAGCAGTGTGTGTTTAATGCCACCGTGTGTACAAGGCAAGTTTGGAGGGCCATGTGTGGCGGGGGGGAGATAAGATGCCAGGGTGGCAAGGCTGCCGGTGTGCGGCAGGGATAGGAGAGAACAAACTGCAAGAGCATCAGGGAGGGAGGGGGGGTCAGTGGTAGGATAGAAAAATATACCAGAGGAGGAAACAGAGAAAGATATGCAGTGGAACCAGGAGCAAGCAGCTCGCCGCAATTAATGCGTTAAAATTATTAACGCAAGTTAAAACATTTAAAAATATTAATCACGTTAAAATGCGTTAAATGTACAGCCCTACAAAATACAGAGGCACAGAAGGAACAGGGAGGAAGGAAAAAAGGACAAGAAGAGATGAATACACAGAAAAATCAAACTATCTAACAGATGAATCAAAGGCCTTTGAATTTAGGCCTACAAGCAATTCTTTGTAGATCTGGAGGAAGATTATTCCACAATGAAGGGGCACAGCAGCAGAAAGCTATTTCATGAGAAGGAAGAACCAATCGATTTGAAGTACATGGGACCGGACGGGATCCACCCCAGGATATTAAGGGAGCTCAGAGAGGTTCTGGCAGGTCCTCTTAAAGTTTTGTTTAATAAATCCTTGGAGACGGGAGAAGTTCCAAGGGATTAGAGAATGGCGGAGGTGGTCCCTCTTCACAAAAGTGGTGATAGGGAAGTAGCTGGAAACTACAGGCCGGTAAGCCTCACTTCGGTTATTGGAAAAGTAATGGAAGCGATGCTGAAGGAAAGGATAGTGAATTTCCTGGAAGCCAATAAATTGCAAGATCCCAGACAACATGGTTTTACCAAAGGGATATCGTGCCAAACGAATCTCATTGAGTTTTTTGATTGGGTGACAGGAGAATTGAATCAGGGACAAGCTATGGACATAATCTACTTAGATTTCAGCAAAGCTTTTGACACGGTTCCCCACAGGAGGCTTTTAATAACTGGATGGGCTGAAGATAGGACCCGAATTGGTGAACTGGATTAGGAACTGGTTGACGGACAGATGCCAGAGGGTGGTGGTGAATGGAGTTAGCTCGGAGGAGGGAAAGGTGAGTAGTGGAGTGCCTCAAGGATTGGTGCTGGGGCCGATTCTGTTCAATATATTTGTGAGTGACCTTGCCGAAAGGTTAGAAGGTAAAGTTTGCCTATTTGCGGATGATACTAAGATCTGTAACAGAGTGGACACCCCGGAGGGAGTGGAAAACATGAAAAAGGAACTGAAGAAGCTAGAACAATGGTCTAAGGTCTGGCAATTAAAATTCAATGCCAAGAAATGCAAAGTGATGCACTTAGGGAATAGAAATCCACGGGAGACGTATGTGTTAGGTGGCGAGAGTCTGATAGGTACGGACAGGGAGAAGGATCTTGGGGTGATAGTATCTGACGATTTGAAGGCGACGAAACAGTGTGACAAGGCGGTGGCTGTACCTAGAAGGTTGTTGGGCTGTATAGAGAGAGGTGTGACCAGCAGAAGAAAGGGAATGTTGATGCCCCTGTATAAGTCGTTGGTGAGGTCCCATCTGGAGTATTGTGTTCAGTTTGGAGGCCGTATCTTGCTAAGGATGTAAAAAGAATCGAAGCGGTGCAAAGAAAAGCTATGAGAATGGTATGGGATTTGCGTAACAAGACGTATGAGGAGAGACTTGCTGACTGAACATGTATACCCTGGAGGAAAGGAGAAACAGGGTGATATGATACAGACGTTCAAATATTTGAAAGGTATTAATCCGCAAACGAACCTTTTCCAGAGATACGAAGGCGGTAGAACGAGAGGACATGAAATGAGATTGAAGGGGGGCAGACTCAAGGAAAAATGTCAGGAAGTATTTCTTCACGAGAGAGTGGTGGATGCTTGGAATGCCCTCCCGCGGGAGGTGGTGGAGATGAAAATGGTAACGGAATTCAAAACATGCGTGGGATAAACATAAAGGAATCCTGTTCAGAAGGAATGGATCCTCAGGAGCTTAACCGAGATTGGATAGCAGAGCCGGTAGTGGGAGGCGGGGCTGGAGGCTGGGAGGCGGGGATAGGTGCCGGGCAGACTTATACGGTCTGTGCCAGAGCCGGTGGTGGGAGGCGGGGATAGTGCTGGGCAGACTTATACGGTCTGTGCCCTGAAGAGCATAGGTACAAATCAAAGTAGGGTATACACAAAAAGTAGCACACATGAGTTGTCTTGTTGGGCAGACTGGATGGACCGTGCAGGTCTTTTTCTGCCGTCATCTACTATGTTACTATGTTACATGATCTCAGAAAGTGACTCGGACAATACGGAACCAGAAGAGAAGACAAACTGGGAGGGACACAGAGTAATAAGTTTGATGAATTAACAGTAAAATTTTATAAGAAATCTGAAATTGACTGGAAGCCCAATGCTGTTCAAACAGTGAGGATACAACGCATCGCAGAACATCTGAGTAGCATAAGAAATGAGCAAATGCAAGCCCCTTTAGTGGCTCATTGGAAGGCAGCTAATCATGTATTAGAGGATTTGAGATTCCCTGCATTGAAGCAAGTGATATTAAGTCATGGAAGAGAAATCAGCGAAGCATTGAGAGTACAAGAACAAAGATTTATTTTTGCATGGCGCACAGTGGCCCCACTTGGCTTACATTTGGAGACTGAATGGTAACCTGGGGAGTAGGTAGCAAATTTGCATTTTGAACAGGGGATCGGGTTTCTCTATATGAACCTGGAAGATGACAGATGAGGGTAGTCCGGTCGAGTATCCGGAAATGAAGAGGGCAGGATCTGGGCGTGATCCCTCCGGTAAGCAGCCATGGATTCATGTGTTTGTATTAGCAGTTTTTGAAATTGTATTAGAAGAGGTTAGTGAAAATTTCATAAATGTGCCTTTATTTTGTAGAAGATGTATTGTTCCTTCCTGATGAAGATTTTTATTTTTGTTACATTTGTACCCCGCGCTTTCCCACTCATGGCAGGCTCAATGCGGCTTACATATTGTATACAGGTACTATTTGTACCTGGGGCAATGGAGGTTAAGTGACTTGCCCAGAGTCACAAGGAGCTGCCGGTGCCTGAAGTGGGAATCGAACTCAGTTCCTCAGTTCCCCAGGACCAAAGTTCCACCACCCTAACCACTAGGCCACTCCTCCACTGAAATATGGTCCCGTATTGGGGAACAAGGAGAGTAATTCAGATGGGGAACAAGGAGAGCAGTTCATATGATGTGGGCTGATGTAATCTGTGCTGAAATTGACTCCTGCGTCCTTTTGAAGAATGAGGATTGCGCTGCTATCACCTGAATTGTTGAATGGAGTTGAAAATTATCCCTGGGCTCTCTTTAAGGCTTCGGGATTAGCTGAAGGATAAAGCACCAACTGATGCTCAGTGGTTCAGAGATGCAAACGGAAATTTTTTTTTCAACTTATCACTAGAAATCAAACACAAATAACACATGGAAAGAAAAATACAGATGATACCTTTTTTATTGGACATAACTTATGTATAATTATGGTACAGCCAGAGACCCCCCCACTGGAATGGTGGAGGGCCCAGTCATAGAGCTCAGGCTGTTACAGACCTTGGCTGAGTCAGAAATCTGATGGCTGACATAACTGGGAGCTTACTGGAAAAGTATGGCCTAGTTTGTAGCCCGGATTGAGGCCTAAAAGTTAGGTAATAGATATGGAAACACAATGGAGGATTTCAGCACAAATGGAAGCCGTATCTGTTACAAAGTGGAATTTTCTCTAATATAAGTTAGAAAAACAAGTTGAGCAATGAGTGAGTCATGCCAGGTGCAGAGAAAATAGGGAACTAGCTGTCCAAGAGAGGAGGGAGACTTTCCTGTGAGCAGGGTCTTGCTTAAGATTTGTGGTTAAGCGAGCTAAAGATAAAACCATGTTAGCCAGATAGAAGCTACTCATTAGCATGAGCCAATCAGTGACACCATGACATTAGCATAGATCCAATCAGGTATATCTACTGTCATATTATCCATATCCTGAGGGCACCTATAAAAATCAGGGTATTTCCTGGTTTAAGTTAGAGAGAGATAAGGGTTGCCACTCTCTCTCCAAGGGAAACCAATGTGTCCAGCAGAATTAACAAATTACCTAATTGCTTTCCCTGTAAAACCTCTAATGGTTAAAAGAAATTATAAAAGATTAGCAAATAATTAACACCTGTTTGCAGCTTATTATATTCCTATAATTAATTGATTGTACGTGCCTGTTGTCAATCACTGATTTGACTTGTACCTTGGCAAATAAACTCCTCATTCCAAATGATGATTGTGGGCTTCACTTAATGATCAAAGGCTGTAAGTATAAATGCATTGTATAACTTGTAATCTAAATCCAGTTTGTCATAAGGCTGGTATCTTTTCCTTAGACCTAACGTCTCCCTTAGAGGCAATAACTCCTTGATTACCCCAGTACTAGTGTTATTTAGAGATGGAGTCAGATTAAGGTCACTCCAGCCTTCTTGGGGGGGCTCGGGACCCCCCCCCCCAATTCTCAACACTTAATACATTTCTTGATTAGCTTTTGAAGGTTGCCCTTCTTCGTCAGATCGGAAATAAGCAAATGTGCTAGCTGACAGTGTATATAAGTGAAAACATTCAAAAATTACTATGACAGTCTGACAGGGTGGGAGGATGGGGGTGGGTAGGAGGTAGCATGGGACATCAAAGCATATCATTGATATTCTAACAGGAATGGGTGTGGATAGGTGAGGGATGGGGTGGGGTGATCAACAGAGACATACAGCTTTATGGTTTATAATGGGCTAGGAACCCCAGATCCTTGTTAAGTCCTTTCTGTTGGGTGTTTAAAATATTCAATCATTCTGACTTCAAAGGTCTTACGTTCTTGTATGGTTTTAAATCAGGATTCTCACTAAGTCACTGGTACAGTGTCCTGGTCCTGTAAAATGCTGACCACAGGCATCAGTATTGTTCATGTGATGTCTACCCTGTTTCCCCGAAAATAAGACATCCCCTGAAAATAAGACCTAGTAGAGGTTTTGCTGAATGCTAAATATAAGGCCTCCCCCGAAAGTAAGACCTAGCAAAGTTTTTGTTGGCCCCGATGGGACATGGACACAGAAACCTTAATTTTTTTTCGCTGCAACCCAAAGACGAAATAACATAAAAGAAATGCAAGAAACAAGACTGAGGTGGAAATCTATCGTCCAGCGGACTCCTACCATCCGCCTTCATGCTTTTGTGAAGATCAACTACCGGTAAGTGAGCTCGGAAAGAAAGAAACATCCCCCTTGCAGAAATAATAAAAGAAAATGAGTAACTGAGCCCTTTCGGCGCTGCTCCATCGCCCAAGGGCTAAGTCAGACTAGAAGGATGGAAAGTGTTGCGAATGTACAGGAGGAGCACCATAAAGCACCACCAACGGGGAACGGAGCTACCGTAGAATTTGTGTTTAACGTTTGTAATACGATAGGGATGATCCTGCGCCCTAAGCCCTCACGCAACCTTCTGAGACCCCCCAGCCAGAGCAGCCGGAGCAGCCCGGCCCCACATTCCATTACCTTCCCTAGTTCATACCCCTCCTCCATTCCCAGCCCGGCCAGGGCGGCTCTGCTCTGCTCGAGTCCTGCGGTCACTGTGGGCAGATAGGCGAGCCATGGCCCTACTCCTGCAGGATACCGCCCCCCACTTCAATACTGTTCCCGACCACCACAGTCCCCCTACTACTCCCGAATAAGACATCCCCTGAAAATAAGACCTAGCGCATCTTTGGGAGCAAAAATTAATATAAGACACTGTCTTATTTTCGGGGAAACACGGTATGTAAATGAATCTTGTCTTAAGCATCTGGCCTGTTTCTCCAATATAGCATCCTTCGTTACATTTTTTACACTGAATGATATATACCACATTGGAAGATGAGCAAGTGAAAGATCCCTTTATGTTGAATATCTTTCCTTTGTGGATGACTGTGGGGTCCTGTGAAATATTTTGGCATAGTTTGCAACTGGATAAATTACAGGGAAGTGTGCCCTTCTGTTCCTTTTCAGTCTGTGATGGAAGTTTACTTCTGATTAGCTTGTGTTTTAAGTTGGGTGGCTGTCGGAAGGGCCAGTACTGGTGGGGATGGGAATATCTCTTTCAGTAATTCATCCTCCTGGAGTATAGGTTGTAGATCTCTTATGATTTTCCTCAGTTTTTCCAGCTCTGGATTGTATGTCACTACAAGGGGGATTCTGTCTGTGGATTTTTTCTCCTTGTACTGTAGCAGATTCTCCATGGGTGTTTTGAGGGAGGAGGCAATATTCTTGGAGATTATTTTGGGGTTGTAGCCTTTCTGTTTGAAGGATGCAGTCAGGCTTTTAAGGTGTCTGTCTCTGTCCTCTGGGTCAGAGCAGATACGGTGGTATCTTGTGGCTTGGCTGTAAATGATGGATCTTTTTGTATGTGAAGGATGGAAGCTGGAGTTGTGGAGGTAGCTGCATCTGTCTGTGGGTTTCTTGTATATAGATGTTTGTATACAGCCATCACTGATTGAGACCGTGGTGTCAAAAAAATTGACTTTTTCTGGGGAGTAGTCAATTTTGAATCTGATTGTAGGATGGTATGTATTGAAGGCAGAATAAAATTGTTTCCGAGTTTCTTCACCCTCCATCCAAATCATAAAAATGTCATCGGTGTACCGGTAGTATTTTAGAGGTTTGGTCTGGTGTGTATTCAGAAATGTCTCTTCCAGCTCAGCCATAAAAAGGTTAGCATATTGGGGTGCTGTCCTGGTGCCCATCGCAGTGCCCATTATTTGTAGATAGATATCATTGTTAAAGCGGAAGTAGTTGTGAGTTAAACTTAATTTGATTAATTTTGTAATAGTTTCTGGTGAGTATTGATGGTCCAGTGTGATTTTTTTAGGAGTCTTCCACATGCAGCTATGCCATCCGCATGTGGAATGTTGCTGTATAGTGATTCTACATCCATCGTGACCAGAAGGGTGTTAGGTGGTAGTTGCTTGATATTTTTCAATTTATTCAGAAAGTCTGTGGTGTCTTGTATGAAGCTGTTAGTTTGTGTACGAGAGGTTTCAGAATTCCCTCTATGAATCCAGATATTTCTTCCGTGAGTGTGCCAATACCTGATATGATGGTCTGCCAGGGTTTCCCGGTTTGTGGATTTTGGGGTAGCATGTAGAATGTGCCAACAGCAGGCTGGTTGGTATGAGTTTCTTCAGGTGAGGTTGCGCTTGTGTAGGAAATGTTTTGATAAGGTCTTTCAGCTGTTTTGTGTAATCCTGTGTGGGGTCCTCAGTTAGTTTCCTGTAGTATTTATTGTCTGAGAGCTGTCTGTGCCCCTCTTCAATGTATTTTTGTATGTCCATAATTACCACTGCGCCTCCTTTGTCTGCGGGTTTGATGATAATGCGTTCGTTAGTTTGTAGGGTTCTTATGGCCGCTCTTTCTGGTGGGGTAAGATTGTACAGGATTCTCTTTTGTTTGTTGGAAAGTTGGGATTTCACCCTATGTCTGAAACTTTCTATGTAATTATCCAGCTTGTAGTTTTGTCCCTCCTGTGGGGTGAAATAAGTGTTTCTTTGTTTAAGACTGTATTCCGGTCTGTTTGGTGTCCCTTTATCATAGAAATGTGTTTTAAGGCGCATTTTTCTAAAGAATTCTTCTAGGTCTGAGTATAGTTGGATTTCATCTAGTTTCCTGGATGGGCAGAATGAGAGCCCTTTGGAGAGCACAGAGACCTCATGCTGTGATAATTGATGGTTCGAGAGGTTTATTATCCCCATTTGGTTTGCATCTGTAAAGGTGTGATCAGTATTCCCTGGTTTGTTTGGGCTCTGATTTTCACATGCCTCAGATGTGTATACAAGTGTCTCCAAAGTGTCTGGGGATGTTGGTTCTGCAAAGCTGAGCTATCAAGGATAAGCAGTTTCTCTCTCTTTGATTTTGAAGAAGAGAATATAGCTTTATTTCCTTTTTGCGGATAGCAATGTATTGTTTTTCTCCTTGGATGTTATGTAGGTCCTCTTTAAGTTGGTTCACAAGGTGTGGATGTATTTCCTCCATGTTCCTCATGATTACATCCCTTTGGGTTTGTATTATTCTTTTTTTCTTGTAGAGTTGATGTATAAGTTCATTTCTAGTTTCTGACTAGTGCGTTTGAAGAGTTTCTTTGCATAGTCAGAATTGTAAGTAGTAGTCAAAGGATTTTTGATCCTCAGTCCTTTGGGAATGATGTCATTCTTCTTGCAGATTGTCAGAAAGTAAAGATGACTGTTCACTTTGTTTCTTTTTCCAAAAGTTTGTTCATTTGCTTTTTTCATGCGGCTGTATGCGGTATCTTCCATCTTAAGTAGAGGAGTGTGGTAGCCGTGTTAGTCCACTCTTACGGTTAAGGTTTTCAACTTATGGAAGCATTAAACTAATGAATATTCGTCAGAATTTATCTTGTTGGGCTATCTTTGAGTGACTGTGGAATAATTTCAAGATTCTTTATAATAACAGACACAGCGTCAACTGATGCTAAAAATTAAGGGAGCAAAGGATCTCCTAAGCCCCGTGAGAATTCTTTTGCTCAGTGTTTTGGTGAAAATTTAACTTCAGTCATTCTGTGTTAATCAATGTATATAACAGTGAGTGGCTTCTCAGGGAGCAGGGTGTAATTCAGCAGCGTGTGGTGTGAAGTATGTGAGGTTAGAGAATACAGGTTGTGTGAATGGTAATGGTTGGAAGGTTAAGTAATTTAAGGCATATATTGTATTTGTAATGATGTTGAATAAAGTGAACATTTGATGAAAAATTACAGTTTTCTGGGGAAATAGTGTTAAACATTATAAAAGAGCTACACACTTAATCTTACTTATATGCTCCAGCAGAGGACAAGGGTGCAAAGTCACAAAGCAAAGAGAAAAATTAAATGATTTTTTGTTTCTTTCTGACGACGTAATGTTATTTTAGTATCACACACCTAATGGGAGCATTTCAGTTTAGCCAGTTTTTCAAATCAGCAAAGCTGAAATGCTTCTATAAACAGGTAATTTGTTCAAAGATGACTAATTCTGTACCTTTCCTATGATACTAAAATAAAAGCACAACTTTAGTCCAGTTCAGGAACTTATAGGTTGTCATGTCTATCGACTAGCAGGTGGAGACAGAGAGTACAGAACTACTGTACCTTATTAGGAACTTGTGCAGCTCTAATAATTTAGTATTCTTCTATCTCTTACATGTGGGCAGTTGGCCAGTTGTGCAGCTGTGAAGTGGCAAAATTTTTGTTGCTCCTGGACCAGTTGGTAACTGGTGCTTCAGTAGCCGAGCGAAAAGAGTTTTGTTTTCTGAAGAGCCTTAGTCCTTTGGGTACACCTAGTAATGCTGGGTCTCTAACCTGTGAAGATGGCTTTCTCTGCATTTCCCTAGTAGAAACTAAATGCAATCACATCCCCACGCACAGCTCAGAACCCGTGGCAGCTCCTGCGAAGCTGTTAAACAGTGCTCTCATTGTGGTTCCCACCTCATTATGTAGACCAACAAAGCAGCAAAGCAGGAAGATCTGGGAGAGGGTCCTCTGGGGGACTGTGCATCAACACCCCTCTCCTTTAGATTCCAAGTAACTGCAGTCTGCTGAGCCGCTTCGTGGTTTATTTGCAGAAACCATGGGAATAGCAGCTATTTTGGAATGCTTTCAGCTTGCTTTGATGCACCTCAGACAGCACCAGTTTCTTCAGTGGTGATAACACCTCCCCGCAGCACACAACAGTGAGCCATTTCAGATTTTATGTCAGTTTTTTCACCACATTTTGTTTATCCTGCATCAAGAATATTTATTGGAGAGGAATAAGGTACAGGGTTCTTTTCAGTTTACCTCTCTTTTACAAGGTCTTCCCCTTCTAAAATGGCTACATTGGATCAGCTGGATTCCTTGGACACAATTTCTTTATATTCTGCTGTTTCTAATCAGGCTCCTTCGTTGGTGTCTAGGTTCTCATTTCTCAGAGACCCTCTAGAGGGAGAAATTCCTACAGAGGAAGGTGATGATACTAAGGTCCTCAGGTTATTTCAGAAAGATGAGCATCTACTTTTGATAATGAAGTCTCTAGAAACTCTGAATATTTCAATTCCCCAACTCAGCTTTCTTTCTTTCAAGGAAATTCCATTATGAGGAAGCTTAATGGGGAGACTTAAAGGGGCTCCTAAAGCCTTTCCTGTTCATGAAGCTATTCAGGATCTACTTTTGCAGAGTGGGACTCTCCTAATACTGGTCTTAAGTGGGCAAAGCTATGGCTAAACTCTATCCTCTGCTTCACACTGAGAAGCAAAGTTTTAGCTGCCCAAAGTAGATGTTGTTGGTATGGCTGTTACTAAAAAGACTACTATCCCTGGAGATGGAGGTACAGCCTTAAAACTTCTGTAAGACTGCAAAATAGAAGCAGCAATTAAACCAGAACTTCCCAAACTGAGGGTTGGGACCCCAAATGGGGCCACAAAACACACTTTTGGCGTCACAACCTAGGAGAGCTCTCCATTATTATTCTGCACCTCCAGGGGGGTCACATAATTTTACTTGGCTGTAATCATAGTGTCAAGTTTGTGACCGTTTCCTTGTCTGTGCTCACCTCATCCTCTGGTGGCCAGACCTGGTGGCTGCAATGGACTGTCTGTTTACTGTCACCCATTCCAGACTTCAGCACCAGTTCAGTCCAGATCTTCCAGGCTGCCAGAATTGCTTTCCCTGTTTGTACCTGAACAGCACCCGTAGTTGCCTTGTGATTGCTGCAGCTGAGCTTTAGCAGCTGATGGGCTTTATTAATCACCTAGAAACTTCTGTGTTTGCCTTTACATCATCTAAGGTCCCTGGTATGTGGGTGTGCTCTGTGCACTTCTGCCTAGTCCAGTTTTATTCTGAGTTCTTGCCTGGTTCTTGTTTGTTTGTGTGTAGTTAGCTTTGGTTTTATTGTTTAGTTCCTAGTCTTGTTTCTGGTCTGCATTTCCTTGTCTTGTGTCTGTGTTCTTTATTAGTGGCTGCTTGGCAGCTTTTAGTCCTGACTCCCTCCTGTCTGTGTTTCTGTCTTAGTGGCTGCCTGGCAGCTTGTAGTCTTGACTCTGTTGTGTGTTTCCTGCTGGTATCCAGTTCCTGCCCAGTCCGGTAAGTCCTGCCGGTCGCCTACACCCAGGGGCTCAACTCCTGGGGAAGGGTGGTCAAGTGCAGGTGAAGCCTTGCTCCAGTCAAGTGTTCTTGTCCAGTGTGTTCCTGCTTTGCTTATCCCTGTCTGCAGTTCCTGCTTTGTGTGTGTTAGCCCAGTGCTGGTTGGGGTGGTTTTGCCTGCCACTGCTGCTCCTTGGCAGCGGCCCAAGGGCTCACAAACCTAGTTGCTGCTTTGAGACCTGACACATAGAGTCACAGCCACAAAAAGATTGGGAAGCACAGGCCTAAACACTCTTTTGACGTTGATGCCCTAGATCTCCAGGTTTCTATTTGCTGTTCTCATGTTGCAAGAGCCTGTCTTTTCGATTCAGCAATCTGCTGATCCTGAACAGGAGCAGGAACAACAATAAGAATTTTGCCATGAATGGAGGCAAGTTTAGTATTCTTTATGATTTAAGTAGGATCCTCTTGAGACAACCATTGATGGGGTACAGGTCCATTCCTCAATAGTAGTGATAGCAGAACATGTCTCCAGTTTCCTCTGGGAATGGATTCAGATAACGTTAGACTAATGGGCTGTGGTATAGCAACAGGTGTCCCTGAGAACACTCCTCACTGATGTTGCAGTTAAGCCACCTTACAGCAGATGGCGCTAACCTGCCATGCCAGAGGCTGTCAGAGGGGCGGGGCTCAGGCTGGGAGGTGGTTAAATGCCCTGGAACAGAGTAGCTCAGAGAGGCCCTGAGTATAGAGGAGCGAAATCCCGAGTACAGAGGTCTCCTAGAGGAGGACTGGGAGTGAAGGAATCCTCCCAAGGTGTTAGCTGGGCTGCAGTACCTGTAGGAGAGACCCAGGGATGCTAGGAGTGGCCCCATTTCTAAGGTTTGCACCAAGGAGTTACAAGAGAAGACTGCACAGGTAAAGAGTACATTTCTTTACTAGATCAGGCCTGGATTTATACATACATGATTTGAACTATGCTGTAGAAGCCTGACAAGATAGGACTGCTGAAGAGAGGAGAAACCATTGTTAATGTGATTGTTGTCATGTTAAGCCCCGATTCGGTGACAGAAACAAACTGCTATTTTGTTTGTTAGTTCAGCAATAAAGTTTCCTTTTGATTTACACTGCACCCTGACTGTGTCTATGTTGGTTCCAGTGTGTTTGCCAGTCACACTGCCACAGGGTCCTGAAAATAATTAGACAAAGTTACAATTTAAAACTTTCCTGCCCTACCACAATTATTTTTTCTTGGAATCTCCTTGCAAAAAATCCAGGCAAGAAACGAGCCGTAAAATCCACCCTGCTCACCCTCAAAAACCTTGGAGCCGTCGTTCCTGTACCTGTAGATAGTGAAGAGAATGGCTGACATGTAATGAAGAGGTCCACGCCCTGATGCAGCTGGGTGTTTAATACCCTGCGAAACACAGTCCATGTAGGCAGCGGATCTGAAATATCAACATAAAATCGAAGTAATAAGTGACTTTTATAGTAGTTTGAATAGAAGTTCAAATAAATGAATGAAGTTTGTGAAAAGTAACTCTGACTGATGAAGAGGCAGGCGAATCATGAGTTATATACTCCTGTGAAACGAGTCGCTGCTGACGTCACTAATATAAAGTATGAAAGAGTTATTAGAGTGCTGAGCAATTGTTGGACATATTTATGAAAAGGTTCCTCTAGCAAAGGCAGAATCGGGTCCGGTGGGGGAGGGGGGGTCAGCTCTCTCATTTCAAAATGGAAACTTTCTAGTCAGTAATAGTGTCAGTTCTTCCTGGAGAATTTCTCACTGCTCTAGATCTCAAAGAAGCTTACTTCTACATTCCCGTTTGGCCTCCACACCAAAGATTTCTCAGGTTTACAGTTTTTGGTCAGCATTACCAATTTCAAGTGATGGCTTTTGGCTTAGTGATAGCCCCCAAAACCTTTTCGCAGGTCATGGTGGTCATAGCTGCATTTCTTCATTAGGAAGGAATCAGTGTCCAACCCTATCTGGATGATTTTTTGATCCCAGCAGCTTCTCTTCAAGAGAGTTCAACAGTCACATCTCATGTGCTATAGCTTCTTCACCAAATATGTAGTGAGCCCCAGATAGGACAAATGGGTAGAATCTCAAGTCAGAGGAAGTGAAGTTTATTGAAGGAAATGACACACCCAGTGTTTCGGCAAAATGCCTGAATCAGAGGTCTACATGTATATAAAGCAAACTCAAAATTACATACATATATATAAAAAAAGAACAAATAAAATATGCAGATACCGTAGGGTAATGGCTTCCTTAGTAATTCACTATCAGAAACGTACCAATACAGGATAACTGTGACAGATAATATTACACAAATAGAATGCAAAAACAGCATGAAACATTACAATGATGCAATGTGGGAAATAAGAAAACAATGTAAAAAGCACAATGAGGTATATCCAACTAGTGAGCATTCTACAATTTCAATATGGATATTACAAAAAATGTACCGTATATTGAAAATGTTATATTAACAAACCTATTCTTATGGAAAAACAGTGAGAGATAAGCAAGCCATAGGGCTGCTGTAATCACAAGTATTGTATCAAACGTGCAATCTTCCTGGTATAAAAAACACAAATGCAGTCATAACTATCATCCAAATGTCATATATTGTTGGCCATATACAGAAGGTCATTAGAAAAACAAATAAAAAACCAGCAATGTAGGCAACAACACAATGCTGCTATATCACATCCTTCTTGAAATCTAAAATTAAACAATCAAACTGAAGAATCATCAAAAAAGGGTAAAAACAAAAATAAAACCACTATAGTCGCATAGTACTCCTTTAGGTACTGTAAAGAGTATGTAAGACAGGCCCCAAAGGAACCCTGGGATAGGCCAGAATACCCCCGTTATAGGCAGGCATTCCCCAGGAAAAAACTAGAAATAAAGAACTACAAATCCCAGCATGCCCCAAGGGAGACCGGGGATAAGAGAAACTATGTGCATTCCCAGGAGTCTCCAGAGGAGGGCCGCAGGGGAAGGAATAAGGCTGATTCTCCAACCTGGTGGAAGAGGTGGTGGAACAGGTGGGTGGAGAAAGAAGAGCCACAAAAGAGCTTTAATGAAAGAAAGGGTGAGCAGCTGGGAGAAGGGCGGGGCGAGGAGAATATGGATTGGGCTCCTGAGGAGAGAGAGGCAGAGAGTGAGCCTTGCCCTATGGAGTTGACTGAACCGGAGAACACCCTGGAAGAGCCGATGGACTTTTCAGCTCTGGCTCAGCGAAAGCCAAGGAAGTAGCGGGGCCAAGCCGGGTCAAGCGGGAGGAGGTCAGGTAGGAGTATGACTGACCAAGAGGGTGGGACCCTAGGCTTTGAGCCCGCGCAAAGCCATTACTGTGTGTTTTGGAAAGCTTGGTTAGAACTGAGCTGTATTTTGAAGCTTGGCTAAAACTGAACTGTGTTTTTGAAAGCCTGGCTAAATTGAGCTGTGTTTTGAAAGCCTGGCTAAAACTGAACTGTGTTTTTGAAAGCCTGGCTAAAACTGAACTGTGTTTTTGAAAGCCTGGCTAAATTGAGCTGTGTTTTGAAAGCTTGGCTAAAACTGAACTGTGTTTTTGAAAGCCTGGCTAAATTGAGCTGTGTTTTGAAAGCTTGGCTAAAACTGAACTGTGTTTTTGAAAGCCTGGCTAAATTGAGCTGTGTTTTGAAAGCTTGGCTAAAACTGAACTGTGTTTTTGAAAGCCTGGCTAAATTGAGCTGTGTTTGAAAGCTTGGCTAAAACTGAACTGTGTTTTTGAAAGCCTGGCTAAATTGAGCTGTGTTTTGAAAGCTTGGCTAAAACTGAACTGTGTTTTTGAAAGCCTGGCTAAATTGAGCTGTGTTTTGAAAGCTTGGCTAAAACTGAACTGTGTTTTTGAAAGCCTGGCTAAATTGAGCTGTGTTTTGAAAGCTTGGCTAAAACTGAACTGTGTTTTTGAAAGCCTGGCTAAATTGAGCTGTGTTTTGAAAGCTTGGCTAAAACTGAACTGTGTTTTTGAAAGCCTGGCTAAATTGAGCTGTGTTTTGAAAGCTTGGCTAAAACTGAACTGTGTTTTTGAAAGCCTGGCTAAATTGAGCTGTGTTTTGAAAGCTTGGCTAAAACTGAACTGTGTTTTTGAAAGCCTGGCTAAATTGAGCTGTGTTTTGAAAGCTTGGCTAAAACTGAACTGTGTTTTTGAAAGCCTGGCTAAATTGAGCTGTGTTTTGAAAGCTTGGCTAAAACTGAACTGTGTTTTTTTTTTATTTGCTGCTACTCTTCCCCAGGAGGGAGGGAGAGGAAGCAGCTGTGGAAGCCTGGACTGGGAAACTAACCGGATTGAGAAAGGTGAATGTTAACTGTGCTTTGTTTTGTGTTTTGGTGCCACAACTGAGGGAAGGAGGGAAGCCCCTCCTAGGCAATAAAAAGCTTTATTGTTCTGAGGGAAAAAGAAGCAGTACTGGAAGGTGTTCTTCAGGCTGGGGAGAGCTGCAACCGCTGAGAAAAGAGGATCCACTTTACAGTACGTGCTATCAAAATTCAAAGTATATGTGTAAGCATACTTGGTTAGGTGTATGAATGCTTGTGTCATTAGCAGTAGCCGATGAATAGACTGAAAAGTGAAATAAAATATATTAGCATAAGAGATGTCAAACTTCAATCAAATAGCATACTAAACTGAATCAAAAATTATTCTGCAGCAGTGGCAAAAATGCTTCAAAGTTGAAAATGTCCTGGAAAGGTATAAAAGTAAGATTAACTCACTGCAGCCATCTTGTCCTGAGCTGTCATATACCTCATTGTGTTTTTTGTATTGTCTTTTTATTTCCCACACTGCATCATTGTAAAATTTCATGCTGTTTTGCATTTTGTTTATGTAATATTATCTGTTGCAGCTACCCTGTTTTTGTAAGCTTCTGATAGCAAATTACCAAGTAAGTCATTACCCTATGATATCTGCATACTTTATTCTTATTTATTATTTTTAATTTTTATATGTGTTTTATATACATATAGACCCCCTGTTGTGGGCATTTCACCAAAACACGGACTGTATCGGATCCTTCAATAAACTTTGCTTCCTCTGACCAATGACTGCTTGTTTGTCTCATCTGGGGCCCACTACACTTTATATTTGATGTTGTCTTGTTTATGTTGCTGCTTCCCTCTAGCTTGCTTGCTCCACAGCTTCTTAAGATTTTGGGTAGCTGCACCTCAAAAAAGATATAGTGAAATTAGAAAAGGTGCAGAGAAGGGTGACAAAGATGATAAAGTGGATGGGACGACTTTCCTATGAGGAAAGGCTAAAGCGGCTGGGGCTCTTCAGCTTGGAGAAAAGGCAGCTGAGGGGTGATATGATAGAGGTATATAAAATAATGAGTGGAGTGGAAAAGATAGATATGGAGCGTCTGTTTACACTTTCCAAAAATACTAGGACAAGGGGGCATGCGATGAAGCTGGAGTGCAGTAAGTTTAAAACAAATAAGAGAAAAATTTTCTTTACTCAGCGCGTAATTTGACTCTGGAATTTGTTGCTGGAGAATGTGGTTAAGGTGGTTAGCTTAGCAGAGTTTAAGAAAGGTTTGGACAGCTTCCTGAAGGAAAAGGTCATAGAATGCTATTAAACGGACGTAGGGAAAAATCCACTATTCCTGGGACAAGCAATACAAAATGCTTTGCTCCGTGGATTTTGTCGGGTGATTGTGACCTGGACTGGCCACTGCCAGAGACAGGGTGCTGGGCTAGATGGATCTTTGGTCTGTCCCAGTGTGGTGATGCTTATGTCTTATGGGATGGACTGTCAATTTCAACAAGAGCAAAACTTTTTCTCTATCAATTACTGGAATATTTTGGGGTGTTCAATACCCACAAGGGAAGAGTGTTTCTCCCAGTTCAGTCTCAGATCAAGCTACTTCTGCAGCAGCACAATCCTCAGGCTTGGGATTACATACAAGTTTTGGGATCCATGGCTGCAACGCTGGAGGTTGTATCAAAGGCAAGAGCACATATTAGATCTCTTCAGGACTCATTCCTCAGTTGGTGGGCTTCACTTCATTTGTCTTATGATCCATGCCTGTCGTGGACGGTGCGAGCGAGACACAACGTGAGCTGATGGCTTCAGCCCAGCACTCTCTTGAAAAGGATTCCCTTGTTAGTTTCAAATTGGGTAGTAATCACTACAGATGCCAGTCTCTCTGGTTGGGAAGCCCACATTCAAAACAACACAACTTAAGGAAAATGGTCTCTGACAGAAGCATCTTTGTCAATTGACTAATTAGAGTTGAGGGCAATTCGAAAAGTTAGCCTTGCTTTTGCCAAGTACCTTCCAGGGAAATCAGTCAGAGTCTTATTGGACAATGCCATAGCGGTGGCTTATGTCAACAAGCAAGGAGGAACTCAAAGTCCTCAACTGGCTGTGAAACCATGCCTCCTTTTTACTTACATTGAGAAGAACCTCAACAATGTTTCAGCAGCACACATAGTGGGAACCCAAAAACTTCAAGCAGAATTTCTTAGCAGACATTCCCTGGACCTGGGAGAGTAGAAGCTCTCCTAATCAGCCTTCGATCTAATAGTGAACTGCTCGGATACTCAGTCCAATGTTCCCTCTAAGGATTGGCGGGTTGTGAAACAAAATTTTAAATTGTGAACAGAAATCTCTCTTTATGACTTCTTGTGAGTCAACCTTTATCAACATTTAACACTGAATATATTTGTCAAACTATGATTGTTAACAGTTTTCAAATGCAAGTGCTTATTTAAAACATAAGATTTTCCCTTCGTCCTTTCCAGTTTTCCAACAGTCATGAACAATACCCAAATGTAGTAATCTACCTCTTTCCTACCACAGCAGCTGCAAGTATAGCATTCCCCCTCATTTCTCCACTCATGCTGGTTTCAGCATCTCTCCTTTCCCTCCCTATTCCCCCTCCCCCCACCATAACAGCCCTTCCCCATGCTGATGCTTTCAGCAATACCTGTTCCTAAAGCTGTAGAGCCTTTTCAGTGCCAGCGCAGGGCCCTCCTTTACAGGTTTGCACTCAGGTGCGCTGTCAGGTCATGCCCTCTACCCAACAGGAAGTGCGAAGATGCAAATTTCTATCTCTATGTGTATGTGCTGGAACATACAGGTGGGTAAACCAGCTTGTCAAAAATATCAATCACAAAATATTCTCTGGTAAAAAATCAAAATACAAACCATCAAAAAACCTAATTTAATATTTAAAATATTTAAAATTGATTCAAACATTTTAAATATCAAATTAGGTTATTTATCACATTGTGAATATAGCACGGGTGTGCATTTAGTTCACATAAAAAAACGTGGAGAAGTTCCATGATCGAGAAGCTAGTCCACCCTTAGAGATGTAAATCACTTCGGTGTAGTCTTGCTTGGGTGCATTTATACTCTGAGAACTCTCCACTACAAAATAAAAAAATTCTCTTGTAATTTTAAGAGTCTGATCAATCTTCTATCTATTTTGACTCCTCCTGATTATCCTCTGTTTTTTTTGATGGAACATACAGGTGTACATCAGCCACTTTAGCAACATACATGTCTATGTCTTCTGAAGATATCACAGGCACCAATATCCTTTGCCATTATTATTTGGGGTGGGGGAAGGAAGAACAAAAAACACTGGGAGATTAAGAGGATGACCACCTCTAATCTCTCCACCTCTAATCTCTGCACAAAACAAGCAACTATCTCTTTAACTCCTGGAGCAGTTGTAAATCTCAACACACATTTCCCTTTTAAAATGGGGAGTGCACGTGTATCTTTCGCCCCACATAATCCCAACCCAAAACACACCCAGACCATGCTCCATGGTCATATGCATGTATTCACATTGTAGACATGTATATCCTGGCTTTCTAAAATTGGGATTTAGACATGTATGCAACACACAAGTCTAAATGCCAGCTTATGCATATCCAAAACGAAAATAGGACTTCTAAAATAGCCACCATAGGTGTGATGTGGCTGACATGTTTAGCCTTTCTTTGAGGATGACAAACATCTAATCTTCTCCTACCTCACCTTGTAGAAGCAGAGGACTTGGAGCGTATTTCCTGCTGTCAGCTTCAGATGTAGCAGGTCCTGGTTCCGTTCATCAATTCTCTCCAGAAACTGTGAGTTCTCAATCTTCAGCTGCTGGAAGTCTACCTCATGCAGGACTTCCCCCATCTCTTCCTTCTATGGATCCAATTGAAAACCAGCAATGAGCTGTTTCCTTCTAAAGGCATGGTTTTAAATACTGCTGTTTGGCATTGCTTCTGCCCAGTTCTTTCAAATGTCCTTGCACATGCAGTTACCCACCTGTTTCAGCTGTAACATTAGTTTCTTCTTCTGCACTTTCAGAGCAGCAGTTTTCAATCGTAGTTTGTCGGTCAACATGTCCTGAAAAATACACAAAAAGGGGGGTCATTTTACAAATCATTTATGCATGAAACTGATGTGATAAAATTGCACAGGAGTCTACAAGTACGTGTACTTACATGCATACTTTTATGTGGGCAGTGCACAGGCGCTCCTGGGGTCAGTGTTTGGGTGGAGCTGGGGCAAAGTTGCAAGGTCCACACATAGTTTATAAAATACATGTATACTGAGACAGAGTACATGTAAAAAGCTGCACCTGCCTCAGAACAGCTCTAATTGTCTGAGGGATTACTTGCATTATACTGGGGATTTTTCTAAGAGCCTATTTTATAAGAAGAACATATATGTGCCTTCAAAACAATTAGCATCAAATAAGCTATATTTTTTCTAGAAACTCTGTTATAAATTGCCCTTTAATATTATTGGGGATAATTTTATAAAGCTTTTTCCATGTGTAAAGCCCATTTTTACACATAGAAAAGGGTTTTTATAAAGATTACACATCTGCATAAAAAGTAGATGCACAGAAAAAGCATACCTTCTTTTACATGATCTGTGAACAGGCATTTTAGGGAGGGTAATTTGGGCAGGGCATAGGCAGAGCTGTGATCATACATGTATTATAAATATATTGGTATACGTATAGAATTTATTCACACATTTTCACCTTTTACGGAATAAGTGTAAATGTATGCATCGGCATGCATTTAGGGTTGGTTCTTGGTGTCTATTTTATAAAAGGCACATAGGTGATTATAGAACATGTGCTTTTTTGGACTTCATAAAGAGGGGGTAATCAAGAGAACATCTATGTCCAACTATCCCTCTCATTTAACAGCCAAAGGCAGTCAGGCAACAGAATGTTGCTGCTTTGTGCTGCTATAGGAAAGAAAGATCTGGGATAGGTCAGAGGCACACAGCTCTGGTCCTTAAGTGCTGCAAGCCAGCCATCTTTCAAGATATCCATGCTAAGCATGTCCAAGATACATTTGCACATATTTTCTCCATTGTATGCAAATACATCTCAGGCATATTCATTGTGGATATCCTGAAATCCTGGCTGGCATTAGGCACACGAGGGCCAGAGCTACCCATGCCTGTCATTGGTTTATGAAATCATACCTATGACATGACTTCATTTAACCTAAAAAAAAGAGAGAGAGAGAGAAAGAAAGAAATCAAATTCTGGAGAAAATACAAAGCAACAATTCCAAGGATAACTGCAGAATTTAACACAGCTCATCTAGCAGACCTAAAAATGGGAGGAGTACAGTTCCTCAAATATGAACTAAATTTAAATATACAATGATTTTAAACAGATCTTCAGGAGGACGGCAGGCTCAACGCTTAATGAGAACATTGACCATGAGTGCTGTCAGACCAGAAAGAGCTCAGGCTGACTGAAGATTGGAACCTAAATGTTTGAGGTGCCCCCAAGTTTGGATAAAAGTGAAAACAATTGCAATGTGTGGTTGTGCCTCAGAGGGGTAACTCCAAAGGGAAGTGCCTTTTGGAGCCCCTTCAGAGTCCTGGAAGAGGCCTTTCAGGGAGTTGAGGAGTTTCTACAGCTGTCTCTTACCTCAATGAGTGATAAAACAAAGATGAAGTAGAAAGGAAATGCGAATGACGTCTTTGACTGAAAGTCATCAAAACCTTGGGCGCAATAAAGACTTATGCAAGTCTTGGGAAAATGGTACCTTCAGGATTGAGATATTAATCACTTGTTGGTCAAAGTGCTGCATTCAGCTCCTCATTCTCCTCCTCCCTCTTACTGGAGGTGTGCCTCTGTCCCTGCTACTTCATGAGAAAGCGGAGTGAGATAAGAGTGATCTGAGCCTAGAACTTTTCCAGGGATTGCATATGGCTATGTGTTCTTGTGCTGACTCTCTAAAACAAGCAACTTTGGAAGTCCCTGTCAAAGGAAGATGGAAGATGGAAGATGGCAGTAACCCTAACATGGTGCAGCCAATTCTGGATTAAGGTCTAGGGGACTGAAGTAAGTAGAGCTAAGGTGTTTTGGTAATGAAAATGGAGGGCATTCATTGTTTTATTATTATTTTAAAAGAGGTATAATAGTAACACAGCCAACAATCATACAATAACAACAAAAGAAGCAACTCTCATAAAAGAACTGAAAACCTACACTGATCTTCAGGAAATCACTAAAAACCTACCTGTTCAAAAAGGCATATGCCACTGACCCCACACTCTGCAACACAGCAAAATCAAAGCTCGTAATGGACACTATATAACCTTCCCTCTCCTCAACCCCCTCTGTATCTGAAACACAGGTACCTTACTCGACCACAATATAACCTTGTATTTGTTTCTTTACCGGGCTTGGCGCACGCCTTCACGATATTATGTAAGCCACATTGAGCCTGCAAATAGGTGGGAAAATGTGGGATACAAATGTAACAAACAAAATCCTATACAATAAAACCCACCTGCAATGTTCTGAAGCTGGCAGCGTGGACAAAAACATTGAAGCATTCGTGCTCACTGCTCCTGTTCCCACAAGCGTCATCAACGACTGTGTCCAATCACAGAACAGCGGCGCGATTGAACGTGAACTCCTACGTATTTTAAAAAAATGCTTTGAAGGGCTGACAAAATGGCCACCGTTCACGCAAAAATGGCAGCGTGACCCGAATCTGAGCAGCGCAAAGACCAGACCGCCGCTGATGCACCCGAAGGCTCCACCGAACCAGCTGAAGGAGAAAGAACCGCCGGAACCGGAACATCAGCTGTTTCCACGGCAGTGCAGAACTTGCAAGCGCCGGAGGATCCCACCCCCCGGCACAGCTTCTCGGTCATCGTGCAGTCCCACAGCTGCGGAGCTGGGAGATTTCCTTTTCTTTTTCTTTACTTTTATTTTAAACAATCCGAGCTGAAGACTCTCTACAGCTGTCAAAAACGCACACTCCCAGAGCTACTGTGCCATTTGCGGCTAGAAGTCTGATGAAGGCTCCAGTCACAGCAACCTTTTTAAAAGGACAGGGAGGGGGGTGGAAGGAAGGAATGGATGGGGGAGAGGGAGGGACCCAGAACGTGGGAGGGAGAGAGGGGACGACGACCCTGAATGGCAGAGAGAGAGGGGGAAACCCTGGAACTGGGAGGGGGAGGGGGAAGGAGGGGGCCCCTGCCGTCAACGCCCACTCTCAATCTCACACACACTCTCATTCTCACACACTCACTATATGTCACACACACACACTCGCACATTCACTCTGTCTCTCTCTCTCACACAGTTACTCTCACACATACTCTCTCAAACATACACACTCCGAGGAAACCTTGCTAGCGCACATTTCATTTGAGTCAGAAACGGGCCTTTTTTACTAGTAAATAAATATTACAACAGTAGCACCTCTCAGATTTGTAATTTTTCTTAGTAACCCAACAAAACACAAAAAGGGGAAAAAGGGAAGGGAGGGATACCAGAGGGGGGAATGATGTACATGCTCTATGGATCGCAGCTACTGACATTATGAAGGCAAGATAGTCATATTTTATCCATTAATGGACCCCATATCTTAGCCCATTTAGCCAGCATCTTAAGACGCACTGCTGTCAAATGCTCCATCTCAAAAATGTACCTCAGTTTATGCAACCATTTACGTACTGAAGGAACTCTTGGTTCCTTTCAAGAGTCCAAAAGCACCGGCCTTCCTGCACTTAGGCAGAACAGCACCAAGGTTGATTTAGCATTGAAGTATCCATGAATACTCCTATTTAACAAAAAGATACTGTGGTCCCATGGCACATGG
Organism: Microcaecilia unicolor; assembly: GCF_901765095.1. Lineage (NCBI taxonomy): Eukaryota > Metazoa > Chordata > Amphibia > Gymnophiona > Siphonopidae > Microcaecilia > Microcaecilia unicolor. Next base: position 169,585,247 of record NC_044035.1, on the reverse strand, counting down.
AAAGCCATAAGCAAGCAAAATTGAAATTGTATACTTTTCCAATAAGCCTTTGTTTTAGGGCACATCCACCACATACGCATCATGGTTCCTTGGCTAAGACAGCCCCTCCAAGGGGTTGCAGGAAAAGCAGGGTACAATTTATGTAGCCTATCAGAAGTTAAATGTCAATGACAGACCATCTTAACACGACTTTCCTGGACATTGGTTGATATGGCTATCTTAGGTAATAAAGTCTCCATTGTGACCCATTCAGCCTCTTCATACTCTGTACCCAATTTGGTTCTCCATTCAGCTCTATGCCTGTGGTCAGTGGGGTCTGAGTCTACAAAATATCTATATAAGGTAGTAACCAAGTGTTTAATAGAACAAAACTTCTTACAGATATCTTCCAATTGTGTTGCTTCTCTATCTTTTTGTTGAAGTAAATGTATCAGTTGTGTTTATGCATAAGTGTGAAGGAGGGAGCTGGTACATATGGGCCAGCGACTCAAAGGTTAACAAGATGGTTTCATCATAAAGCATACCCTAAGTCAACAATTCGTTTTTATCCCAGCACTTAAACACATGTGAAGTAAGAACTGGGGGAAACAATCGATTGTTGCAAATATGTGTAAACCGAGACAGCTGAAAATCTGTTTCTTTACTTATAGAATCACACAGCTGCAAAATATCCACAGTTGAAAGGCTCAAATCAGAAGACAGGACCATATATGGTCTAGGGAGCCAAAACAGATGTCACAGAGGCACTTTCCCAGCCATATCTGCACAAATTTCAAAAACTGTCTAGGTACCACTATCAGCAGAACTTGAAAAAGATATAGGAGTCTTAGAAGGATGTTCATCTTAACAGCTGCTATTCTGCTAAACCAAGAAAGATGAAGACCCCTTCATCTAGTCAGGTCCTCCTTAATTGACTTGTAACGCTTGGGATAGTTGCTGTAAAGAGTCCAGAGAGCCTGGCAGTTAACTGAACCCCCAAAGTATTTCAAACTGCCCCCAACAAAGCGAAATAGGAAAGTAATCTGCAAGTGGTCCACCACCTCCTTCCCCTAGGCTAACAGAATGATTGATATTTTGACACCCAACGGACAGGACTTAACAAGGATCTGGGTTTTCTAGCCCACTATAAACTATAAGTTGTATTTCACTGCTTATCACCCTCCCCTTCCCTCCCCTCCCCACAAACATCCTGCTAGACTATGGAATGCTTTGAAGTCCCCATGCACATCTCCTACCCACCCTGCTAGACCATCTATGAGGGACTGTTATATACACTGTCAGCTAACACATTTGCTTATTTCTGATCTGATGAAGAAGGGCAACCTTCGAAAGCTAATCAAGAAATGTTTTAAGTTATGTCCAATAAAAAAGGTAGCATCTTATTTTCTTTTCCATGTTTTAATTTTGTTTGATTTCTATTGATTACCTTTAAGAGTAGACTAACACGGCTAACACACCTCTTTACTACTAGGCTAACACTAAAAGCCTCCATCTTTTCCAACCGGAAACCAGAGAAAAACCCTCAAGTTCCCTTAGTAAGTTTGGCAAAGTTGTGAGGAGAGAGGTCAGGGACAACAGAACATCATCTGCAAAAAGACTAACTTTAAAATCACTAGGGCCTACTCTCACACCTCTGATATCTGGACTGTTTTATATGGCCATAGCTAGGACCTCCATGGAAAGGGCAAATAGCAGAGGAGAAAGTGAGCATCCCTGACTTGGGCCCCTTTCCAAGTTAAACATAGTAGAGTTACCTCCATCGATTCTAGCACAGGCTTTAGGTTCTGTATAAAAACCCCTAATCCAGAAAGTACTTCCCCAAACCCATCTTTTGTAAGATCTCCTGGAAAAAAAACTCAGTGGACCTTTTCAAAGGCCTTCTCCGCATCTAAACCTAATAAAATCCTGGAAATCGCCTTGCTTTTAGTTACTGAAATTAAAGTTCACTACCCAAGAATACTGTCCATCGCTTGGTGTCCACTTGATCTGGGTGTATCAACGAGGGCGGGCCAGGAGGAAAGGAGGGAAGTCCGGAGAGGCGATCAGCTGTTGTTGCCGGTGCAGCGCCTTCACATGGAGGTGAGAGGCGCTGTGAGGGGCCGGTGGCAAAAGGAGGGGGGCAGAGGATGGCGGGGAAGCTGTAATTTCAAGCAAGGAAGGAAGGAAGGGAGGGGGGCCGAGGCTGCGTAAAGTTCTGATTTCAATGCAGGGGGGAGCGGGGAGCGGTGACCTCGGGCGGGGGGGGGGGGGGCCAAGGACGTCCATAAAGGACATGTTTTTTTTTAACGTCCTTGGCATACGCAGAGCAGCCAGCATAACGCTTGGCTGCTCTGCGCATGCTCTACCGGCCGATTATCCGATAGTTTTACGAAGGATTAGAGAATGCAAGTGAGCTGCAATGAGCAGCTCATTTGCATTCCCTTTCCTTGATGCACAGCCGTTCCTTACCGATTCGCTATGGAATTTGGTACGGAATGGCTCTAACGACGACTTTAGTGCATCCCCACTGAGACAGATGTGTGTAGGGATGGAGATGGTTATAGAAACTGCTTAAGATCATGGGGAGGGAGGCGATTATTGAGAATGAAAAAGCCCCCCATTTTTTCTGTACTTTTGCTGACCAATGTTAAGGTCATGTCTAGGGCAAAATACTGTACAAGACTGCTTAAGAATTTATTGATTGTGAACTTTGTTACAAGCTTTTGGAGGATAAGGATATGTATATAGAATGGTCCAATGTAATTATGATAACTTTTAATGGATATTTAGGTTTTATATTAATATTTGAGTCAGATATCCTGTGTTTTACATAGTTTGAAATCACATTATATTTAGAAAGTGAAAAGGGGAAGTTGGAAAAAGTCTAATCACAAGGTCAGCTGGTACAGTAAAAATAACTTAGTTACAGTTTGGATATGTGACAAAAAACTGCTGAAGTAGCATGAGAAGGGGGTCATGGCATTTGTGACAAAGTTATGGTGGAAGAGAAGTTTTTATTAGTTGGGTGACATAAGCATGTGTGATCAGATGATTGGTTAGTGGGATGTGCTAAGATGGCAATTAATTTCCTGATTATTGTATAACTAGTAAAAAAGGCCCATTTCAGAAAGCAATGAAACGGGCGCTAGAAAGCGATCGCCGGTATCCGAGCCCTGCTCCCGCCCCCATGTATTGCAGCGTGCGCGCCTACCTGCACCATGATGTCCAGTTGCAGCGAGTCTTTTGCGATGCTCTGCCCGCATTTCTCATAGGAACCTCGGCCGCTTAGCGTACTGGGCCCGGTAGACCTTCTCGCCTGCCTCCTGGCGCTCCATTCGGATTCCTGGGAAGGGGGAGGTTTCCCTACTCCTCCCCTTCCACATTGGACAATCACAGCTCCTCCCCTCTCGCTGATGTCACGATTATCTACATGATTGACACCACCACCGGATATCTACTCCATGAGGGACACCACCACCGGAAGCCACCAGGCAGCCTCAGAACGTTGGAGGTGAGCTTTATTATAGTAGATATGTATTGTGTAAGTATGAGTGACAGACTAGGGTTCAGGGGGGCTTCTTTGTTCCCAAGGCAGTGAACTGGCTTGGAGACAAGGGGGGGCTCTCTAATCATTTCTTTTCTGTATTTCAGACTTGCAATAGCCTCTGCTTGAGCCACTATTTACTTGTCTCCAGAGTAAACTTTTCTTCTTATTTCACTTCTGAGTAGTAAGTATTATTTGTCTTATTAGTGTAAGAAACAAAAGAACACAGGGACGAAAGAGTCAAATGCCTCCATGCTTCTGCAGGTTATTTTCACTCTGTAAATCTTACCCTTCAACAGGAAGCATAAAGCCAGGTGGAACCCCCAGAGATAATTAATGTGCTCACACTGCAACACTTCCAAAATAGTTTTAAAACTCTCGCCTCTTAGTCAGGGTGAAAAGTGGATAAGTCCTAATAAACCTGCCCAGGGTATCCTGGTAAGTCATAGTGGCTCCTGCCTGCAACCTTCACCAATATTTTTTCCCTGATGGCATACTTTGCCAACCTCACCATGATATCTCGTAGCAAGTTATTAGGTGACTGCTTCAATGCCCTGAGCACTCTCTCTAATTCAATGGCAGCTAATTGTGGCTTCTCTCCCAGCAACTACACACAGATGGTCTGTATAACCTAGAACACATTTTCCTGCTCATTATTATTTTCAGGCACGTCTCTAAATCTGAGGTTTTTATGTCTGCCTCTGTTTTCAATATCAGCCAGTTTATAGAGCAAATCTTCAACCTGAGACACCAATCTGTCTCCTGCAAGTCACATCTCTGTTAAGGTCTCCTCGTGATCAGCCCTCCAGCTCATCCACTCATGCACCTAACTCTCTCAGTCTTTGTAGAATGAGTCAGTTTTAGAGATGACATCATCTCTCATGTCTTTAAACTCCTTGCACATTTCTTGACAACAAGATTTAAACTCTATAGAAAAGTGTCACACTCCCTTTCCACCGTCATCAGGCTCACTCTCAAAACCGTCACACAATCCAGGCCCTATGTCATGCACTGGCGATGCAGGCCACAACTGACCACACCACCTGTTCCCCGAAATGGAGGGTTTTCTTGTACTGCACCTCACCCTACTCTTCTATGACATCACAAATGCCTCTTTTCACTCCTGTGCACTGTTTGTGTACCAGAAATCTTCGATGTGGGAGAACTGCCTGGATATATGAATTGAGGGTCGAGAGCGTAAGCTCTAAACAGCCATCAAGTCATAGGCAGTCGGTGGCCCAACTGTTTGGAGAGGCTAAAGGAGGTGGGGTTAGGGGCCGGGCTCACATCCATAATTGTCTGACAATACAAAAAAAAATAAGTAAAAATAAAATAGTCACAATTAATACCTTTTATTAAATTTAGATATTAGATATGTATCATGTCAAAAAATAAAGTGGTTGCTCAAAGCATATACTAACCACAATTGCTCAACTGCAAAACACTATACACAACTTTGTGCAAAAACACACTCAGAACCTTACTGTACCATAAATTTTACACTGGGCAGACCCTAATACACCAATATACCACCCATATGGAAAATGCAGACAGTCAACAATTTGAAACAAGGGATCATAATATCACAATTCTCATGTACAGCCACAAAACAATGAGCTCCTTTTATTAACGACCATATGTAGATCCTTCAAGAGGTAGTGTGTCATGATTTAGGCTCTACAACCCTTTCTGATGTTTGGTGCCACCTCAGTAAGGCCAACACACAATCTCTGCACTGCCAAAACACTATATACAAACTTGTGCAAAACACACTCATAACCTTACCAAACCTAACAGCACTAATTCCAAGGACAGACGAGCTACAACCTTATGCGTGGAAGGCAGCACTTATAGTAGGCACCGGGCTCTAAAACACCAGTACACAACCTAGTGAACCAAAAAAAAAAAACAAAAAGGGCTGCAAATACTACACGCTAGCAGAATACTGCATCTTGATCACGCATGCGGAAACAGGAAATGCATCATCGCAGAAGGCGGGACACTGTGTGAAGAGGGAAGGGAGAAGCTGGAGCCAGAGGTGAGCCCGCAGTGCCTTCTTCTTTCCTCATTGACGTCGCTGCCACGGAAAGTAAACACATACGCCCGCAGGGGGGGGGAGGAACGGAGAGGAGGAGGGCTTGCCAGTCGGGGAGCTGAGTCAGGAGGGAAGGAGCCCTGCGCTTGTGGGGGGCAGCAGGGGAAGGTCACGGTTGGGCTTGGGAGGCTTAGCCTCCCCAAGCCTCTTATACAGGGCACCTATGCATCAAGTAAGCTGATGTCACTTCCTTCCATTCCTCTGGAACAGTTTTAAAAAATCAGCGTTACGTTGGCCACCTTTACAGATCTCTAACAGCAGAACAGCAATTTCATGTTTGAGTTCTTTCAGTATTCTGGGGTATACACCATTTGGCCCAAGTGATTTACTACTCTTTAATTTGTTGATTTGGCTTAGTACATCTTCCAGATTCATAGAGATTTTTTTCATTTGCTCTGCGTCATCACCCTTGAAAACCATTTCTGGTACAGGTAGATCTCTTACATCTTCTTCAGTAAAGATTGAAAAAAGAAATTCATTCAGTCTTTCTGCTATGGTCTTGCCCTCCCTGAGTCTCCCTTTTACTCTTTGATGATCTAGTGGTCCCACAGATTCTCACAGGCTTTCTGCTTCTGATATACCTGAAAAAGTTATTATTACTATGAGTTCTTGCCTCTGTGGCAAATTTCTCTTCATATTCTCTTTTAGTCTTCTTTATCAATGCTTTGCATCTAATTGCCAGTGCTTATGTTGCTTCTTGTTTTCTTCATTCGTTCTTTTTCCATTTTTTGAAGGATGTTCTTTTGGCTCTAATAGCGTCCCTTTAACCATGCTGGCTGTGGTGTGCTCTTCTTTCCACATCTGGTCTGAGCTTCCAGGATAGTATTTATAAATAATGTCCATGTCTGATTTAAAGTCCTAACCCTTAGCGGCTGATCCTTTTAGCTTGTTT